>NW_006295261.1:1087664-1094060 GCF_000327345.1 Myotis davidii | reverse complement strand
CCCCCCCCCCCCTTAACAGGCAGACTAGCTCATCAGCAAGGATTTACATAATAATAAATGGGGGAGTAGTTTCAGCTACCACTGTCTGGACAAACAGAGGTGGAGCCTAGCTCCAGCCTTTGCTAGGTCTTCAAAGGCACCCAGCCTTTGGGGGGTTCTCTGTCTATGCTTATCAGATAGTGAAGGCAATAAACAGTTTCCCACAGAAGAGGGTTCAGGGGTATGGGTTTAATATATGGTGGTGAGCACCCAGTGCAATACATAGATTTATATCATAGAAATCTACACCTGAAACCTATATGATCCTATGAACCAATGCCAGCCCAATAAATTTAATTAAAATAAAACTTTACCAGCAATAATAAATCAGTCTGCCAATGTTTAAAAAACAAGAATAAAACACTTTGCAGCAGGTGTGCTACTGAATATGAAATTAAATATCATTTGAAACTTGAAAAAGTAGAAGAGTGTGTTTATAGAAAAAAGGCAAATTATCACTTTGGAACAATATAAAGATATATTTCCATCTGTCTGGAAAATGATATTGCTATTTTTCTCAGATGTAGTCAATTTTATAGTGCTATTTTCTTTCTAAAAAATATGATACTGCATCAACTCCCTAATAAACTCAGTTTTCAGTGACATTTTGACACAAAAGGCAATTTGTTCCACCTCTACAGCACTATATCATCCTATATAATAAAGAGGTAATATGCAAATTGACCATCATGCCCTCACAAGATTGCTGCCTATGACCAGGCTGACAGGGGGAATAGTGAAAGACAACCAAACTACTGAACAAGCAGGCTGCACAGGGCAACCAGGCCATGGCGGCCATGAGGGGTAACCAGGCTGGCAGGGGGGGAAGTTGGGGCAATTAGTCTGGCATGGGGGGAGGGCAGTTGGAGGCACTCAGACCAGCGGGCTAGGAACAGTTAGGGGCAATCAGGCAGGCGAGCAGTTAGGAGCCAGCAGTCCCAGATTGTGAGAGGGATGTCTGACTGCTGGTTTCCCCAAGGGGGTGCCAGATTGGAGAGGGTGCAGGCCCCCTCCCCTCCCCCCTGCACGACTGCACAAATTTTGTGCATCAGGCCTCTAGTCTTATAATATGATGCTGATCATTAATAGTTGAGTCCAAAGGTGACACACTAATGTGTTCATACTTTTAAATTGTTATTAAATTTACTATGCCAGTAGTGTATTTTTAGGACATATTAAAAATATGTTCTTGACAAAATTGAAAAAAAATGTTTGCATTTAAACTCAGGGCCTGATTAATAATATTTCCATTATCCTTTCAGTCATCCAAATAGCCTGAAGGTATGAAAAGCATCAGGACATTTTAGCCATTTTTTACATCTCCTCCATATGTGTTCAAAGTGCTGGCCCAGTAATCAGCTCTAACTCTGCCCAGCTTGTTTCCTTCATGTATACAATGTCGCTGCATGTTTTCATCATTGTTTTCTACCTGCCTTGTGGATGAATTAAACTCCTTCCTTGTCAGGTTGCGTTTCAGGCACCTTGCTTTCAAATAGGTTAAAGGAATTGAATTAGAGAAATGTCCTAATAGTTGTTACTTTCTGTTAGAGTGGTTATCTGTGCTGCACACCACCAGGCATCTATCTTTTGACTCTTGGTCGATATCTGCAAATTGCCTTCAAGTGCGTCAGGCCCTCTCTTCCTTAGGATTGCCTGACCTTCAGACTTCCCCCTCAAAACAGGGACAGTTCCCCCTCATTGAAGTGAGTCTATTCCACTATTAACAGACCTTACTGGTAAACAATGGAGAATTAACATTTTCTTTTCATGGCCCTGGGATTGAAGAGAATTAATGCATACTTAGTAGAGTCACTCCCCATGTTTAGGGGGTGACTCTACTAAGTATGCATTCTCTTCAATCCCAGGATCCACTTTGCCAAAGTACGCTACTTTAGTAAATTAATGGGGCATGGACACTTAGGCAGGTCAATTTCTAGATGATAATGCATCCTTCTACATGATAACGCACAAATAGATCTGGCGAACTGCTGTTTGAACAACATGAATCAGCAATGCCAGACTGTTCTGTTCCCTCTTGATCAATTTATGTAAGTTTTGACAAGGGCATGGAATAAAAGCATACCATATTCCCTGGTTTTGTGGCCTGCATTGTGATCATTGTTTTTCATGCTTGTCATTTCATAAGAGCTCTGCTAGAGAATAGATAAAGCCAGCCTCTCTCTGCTCAAAAGGAGAAAGAACAAGTTGAATTTCAAATCAATCACCTTTCTACAGAGGGAAGCAGTGTACTTGCAGAGGGAGAAGCAGTGATAGGACCACAACCAGGATACTCTCAATAGAGGAGCACCTTTTCCTCTGCCCCTCCTAAAACTGGGCTGGGGCGAGGAGTTTGAAGAAGGTCTCAAATCTCTGCTAGAAATTCAAAATATGTCACCATTAAGGAAAGAAACCTCACTGTAAAGAAAATAGTGCAGGTAATATCAAATTATTACTTATCACATAGAAAGTAAAGAGAGTTGACTAAAAAACCATACTAATCCTGAGTTTGTTTCTGGTTTATTTTAAAAAATAACTTTTTGTTATTTTCAGATGTGGTGAAGAGAGGAAAACTCTGCTCAACTTGGGTGAAAAATACTCGTAGGTCACTCATCCATACCTGTCTCTGTCCCTCTGCATCCAAGGAGATTGGTGAGCTGTCAGAATTGCCTTCACTTTCTCTATCAACAAACTGCCCTCTTGGGAAGAGGAGTGGGAGTGAGCTCATCCCCAGGGTGTTCTAGCATTTCTTATAAATTGCATCCTACCTGATGGAATTGCTTCAGACTTTGCACTGTTGGAAATTAATAGTTTCAGCATTAATCACCCTGGCCACTTTTATACTAGTACCTAGGATTTTTTCCCCTTGTTCCCATCATCCGCTGGGGTTTGATGGGGTGAGGAGGGCAAGGAGGTTGGTTGGTACTGTAAACCTGCTAGCAGGCTTCCTGAACATTCTACATGTTTTTAAATGTGTTATTGTTTCCACTGTCCGTAAGCGAGGAATAAAGACTGCACTCAACATAATGATGCAGAACAATCCCACTCATGGGATCTCCTCTAATAACAAGTAGATTGATAAATTGATAGCAAGTAAAAGTATTGTGTTCTATATGTTAATATGAATTTATTTAATTTATTGCTTAAATACTTATTGCTTTAACTTGGCATCTAAAAGTTTCCCTAGTTTTTACAGCTGTTTATGCATTAATTAAAGTGTCAAGTGACTGATGCTTCTTTGTATATGTAAGATTTGACAAACAGCTATAAATAGGATCTATATAGTTTAAGAATATGATCACATTGAGAACAAGTGATAAATTGCATGAGTTTATATTACATTTAGGAGTCTTTAAAATTTTGCTTTTGGACTTGAAACACTAACCAACTCTAAATAACATCAACAAAATGGAGAAAGTTTTTGAAACAAACTGAGTAAAATACATTTTATACTTTTGTACAAGAAAAATAGTATAATCAGAAAACCTTAAATATGGAAAAATATCTGGTTTAGTTAGAATATTTTTATTAAGTACCAACCGTGCAACAGCGACTGTTCTGGGTACTGTTTTTCACCCCCTGCACTTTACATTCTAGTGAGAAGGGGGAAAATAGCCAAATAAACAAATGATGTACTATCAGGGAGTGAATGATGCTATGAAATAGGGGTTTGAAAGTGACTAAGGGTTTATTGTTACTGAGGGAAAGAAATAAACTAGGATAATCCATGGATTTACAGCCTAAGCAACTGAAGAAATGAATGAAGAAACCATATGTAGAATAGGGGTCCAGCTCAAAATACCCCTCCATTTCAATGTTCCATTCTTTTCTGGAATGTTCTGAATATTTTTACATTTTTTAAATATGAAAGAAAAATGCAGAAACTAAAATTTTTTTACATAATAATTGGTATGAAAATTACAGAAATTGAGATAATTTAACATAATATGTGTAAAGGGTAAATGTAGTAGACATAAAGCATATTAAGCCTTAATGTTAAAGTGGTTCATTTCTTTAAAATATTGATGTACACAGCAGAAATTTAGACATAAAAGAGTATAAAATTATGTACTCAGATAAGCCATAAAAAAAAAGGTTTTGTAGAGAGAACTAAATATAATTATAATAATAGGAAAAGAAACCAACAATAACAGCCATTCAAGTACCACTTAGTGAACAATTACTACATAACAGGGATAGTGATAAATATTTTTATATACTATTTTATTTAATACTTACCAAATTCTCCAGATAAGTATTATTTTTCAGACTTTACAGTTAAAAGAATTAAAGTTTAAGAGTTTAAATAATTTGTTCAAGATTACACAGGCTATTTATGCCAGGGCATGGACATACTAAACACTATAAAATACCACAACCAGCTATTTAAGAATGGTTCAATTTGACAGCTTTATTATGACTAGATGAATAGAAAACGTAGAGCCAGAAGGACCCTAAAGGAAAATATGTGGAATTAAAAAACCAGTGGGATTGTCAATGCCCTCCAGCCAAACACCACCAGGGACACACTTTTACTGTGGTGCAGTGAGGACAAACCCACCCAGGGCGAACCATGGGGCAGCTCGGAGAAGGAATGTGAGAAAAACTTATTTTAGGATCTGGGTTTTGTGTTAGGTGACTTGGGGAAAGGTTTTGTTTATTTGTTTGTTTGTTTGTTTATTTATTTTTATTGATTAAAGTATTACATATGTGTCCTTATCTCCTCATTGCCTCCCCGTGCCCTACAACACTTCTTCTGGATACGTACCCAAAAATTTGAAGATATATGCACCCCTATGTTCATTGCAGCATTATTCATGGTGGCCAAGACAAGGAGACAATCAAAGTGTCCCGCAATAGGAGATTGGATAAAGAGGATGTGGTACATATACACAATGGAATACTACTCAGCCATAAGAAAAGACGAAACACTGCCATTTGTGACAACATGGATGGACCATGAGAATACTATGCTAAGTTAAACACGCCAGTCAAAAAAAGCTAAGAACCACACGACTTCATTTATATGTGGAATGTAAAACTGAAACTGTGGATACAAACAGCAGTATGGTAGTTGCCAGAGTGAAGAGTGTTGGGTGTTTCCGTCCATGTCCCGTGTGGGTCAGGGTTCAGGAACTGGAAGCAGAGCCACACAACAAACGAGAGAAAAAGATACGAGATAATTTTGCAATATTGGGGGACCAGGCAGGCAAGTCCTGAAGGACTTCCTCCCGTGCTCAGGCCTCAACAAGCTTTTATTGATTCTGGGATGCACCCATAGCATAGCCCTTAGGCAGGTGACCCCCTGCAACAGGCAGACTAGCCCATCAGCAAGGATTTACATAATAATAAATGGGGGAGTAGTTTCAGCTACCACTGTCTGGACAAACAGAGGTGGAGCCTAGCTCCAGCCTTTGCTAGGCCTTCAAAGGCACCCAGCCTTTGGGGGGTTCTCTGTCTATGCTTATCAGATAAGCATAACTGTAAACAGTTTCCCACACAGGAGGAAGATTTTCATATACATTTTACTAATTTTCTTAAATCTCTGACACTTCTATTATAGAGAAAGGGCAAATAGCAATATTAAAATAGTTCCTCTAATTAATTCCCTTTTAATGTGAACAAATTTTGTGCACCAGGCCACTAGTATTTAACATATTTGTTTAAATTTCTATTACATTTTCCTTATATACGGCCCCAATTGGCCCTGATCGCTGTCCTGGCCTAGGGACCCTAGTCATGCACAAATTTCATGCACCGGGCCTCTAGTTATCTATACTGTATATATAAAGAACCATGAGCTGTCACATCCAAAACAGCCGAACAGATGACCGAACAGGCTGAGTGGGGTGACCAGGCCAGTAGAGGGGGGCACTGAGGGGTGACCAGGCCGGCAGGGGGTCAGTGAGGGGTGAAGGCTGGCAGGGAGGGGGCAGTTAGGGGCAACCAGGTCAGCGGGGGGGGCGGGGCAGTTAGGAGCAATCAGAACAGCACGCAGAGACAGTTAAGGGCTACCAGGCTGGCGGGGGTTGGGGAGTGGCAGTTCGGGGCAACTTGGCCGGCAGCAGGGGGCAGCTAGGGAAACCAGGCAGGCAGGAAGGTGAGTGATTATGAGCCAGCAGTCCAGGATTGTGAAAGGGATATCCTGGATTAGAGAGGGTGCAGGCTAGGCTGAGAGGATCTTCCCTCCCCTCCCCCCTGCACGACTGCACAAATTTTGTGCATCAGGCCTCTAGTCTTATAATATGATGCTGATCATTAATAGTTGAGTCCAAAGGTGACACACTAATGTGTTCATACTTTTAAATTGTTATTAAATTTACTATGCCAGTAGTGTATTTTTAGGACATATTAAAAATA
>NW_006295261.1:1077450-1083645 GCF_000327345.1 Myotis davidii | reverse complement strand
TTAAAATAATTCTCATATACATATATGAAATGTAACATATCAAATATCATGCATTAAAAAACCAGCAGGCTTACTCACATTATATTTATTGAGTATTCTATATTGTAAGTTTTAATGTTATTGGAGATTAGTTCCTTATCAGATGATATCATTGGTAAATATGTTCTCCCATACAGTGGGATCTCTTTTTCATTTTGTTGATGGTTTCTTCTGCTGTGCAGAAGCTTTTTATTTTAATGTAGTCCCATTAGTTTATTTTCTCTTTAGTTTCCTTTTCCCTAGGAGCTGTATCAGTGAAGAAATTGCTTCGGCATATGTCTGAGATTTTGCTGCCTGTGCATTCCTCTAATATTTTTATGGTTTCCCTCTAATATTTTTATGGTTTTCCGTCTTGTGGTTATGTCCTTTATTCATTTTGAGTTTATTTTTTTGTATGGTGTAAGTTGGTCTAGTTTCATTTTTTTGCATGTATCTGTCCAATTTTTCCAACACCGTTTATTGAAGAGACTGTCTTGACTCTATTGTATGTTCTTCCCTTCTTTGTCAAATATTAATTGAGTGTAATGGTTTGGGTCGTTTTCTGGGTTCTCTATTCTATTCCATTGGTCTATATGTCTGTTCTTGTGCCAGTACCAGGCAATTTTGAGAACAGTGGCTTTGTAATACAGCTTGATGTCTGGTATTGAGATCCCTTCTACTTTGTTTTTCTTTCTCAGGATTGCTGCAGCTATTTGGAGTCTTTTTTATTCCAGATGAATTTTTGGAGAGTTCGTTCTAGCTCTGTGAAATATGCTGTTGGTATTTTAATGGGGAGTGCATTAAAGCAGGTTTTGTTCTGGCGTGGATGCTGTGAAGAAGTGAAGAGTCATTCTATGAGTAGATATTTTAATCAATCTTCTCTAGAAGGTAGGAAAAATGAAATGAAGCTAAAGACTTAACTGAAAAAGAAGCAACAGTCACTCATAATAGACCACCTAGGGCAGTGGTTCTCAACCTTGGCTGCACATTAGAATCACCTGGGAATCTTTTTAAAATGCTGATTTCTGGGCCTCATCCTCCGGAAATTCTGTTTCTTTGTTATGGGGTGGGGTCACAACAGCAAACTGCACCCCGCGAGCCACATGCGGCTTTTTGGCCCCTTGAATGTGGCTCTTCCTAAGCCTTAGGAGCACCCTAATTAAGTTAATAACAATGTACCTGCCTATATAGTTTAAGTTTAAAAAATTTGGCTCTCGAAAGAAATTTCAATCATTGTACTGTTGATATTTGGCTCTGTTGACTAATGAGTTTGCCGACCACTGGCCTAGGGGTTGTTTGGTCATTTTTGTAATAATTTTGTCTTTGTCTGTGTTCAAACATGACTACACAGTGATCTCGTTTTGTCTTGTCTGATGTCAGTGCTCTGGGAAATGGTACATACATTCCAACAGACTACCAGGACCCTCACTGTGAGGGCCAGGCCAGCTACTGGGCTTCAGGAACAGTTTCCATTTCTAGCATTGGCAAGGTAAGTAATTTCTCCATGGCATGTGCTTTCTACCCAGTCTTTGCATAGATTCCTTTCACATGAAAGTGAGGAACTGAATGACACTCCCCTGGTATTATATAGCTAAGAATGCACCTTTTCTTACAACAGCGGTTCTCAACCTGTGGGTCGAAACCCCTTTGGGGGTCAAACGACCCTTTCATAGGGGTTGCCTAAAACCATGGGAAAACACATATATAATTACATATTGTTTTTGTGATTAATCACTATGCTTTAATTATGTCCAATTTGTAACAATGAAAATACATCCTGCATATCAGATATTTACATTACGATTCATAACAGTAGCAAAATTAGTTATGAAGTAGCAATGAAAATAATTTTATGGTTGGGGGTCACCACAACATGAGGAACTGTATTAAAAGGTCGCGGCATTAGGAAGGTTGAGAACCACTGTCTTACAAGAAAGGTAAGTTTTCTTTTAACAACAGTGCTACTCAAAGACAACATCTTTGTTCTTGACATTCATTTTATTTTTCATCTTAAAATACTGTTTTGAAATGTAAGAGGCAACTTTGTGTGAAAATTAATTTTCAGAAAATCTATTATAGCAGCGGGAAGATTGAGACTTATTCTCTTAATTTCCAGTTCTTTTCTGGAATCTACTGAAATCACATTTCAGAGTAAAAATGTAGAACATATAAAAAGTATAATTTCCTATGTTTGAAATGTAATATGTATTGTCTTTTATTAAAGTAAGGTATGATTATTATAAGAAATTCGAACTAGTTATGAAATATTATAATTTAGAAAATGAATACCTCATTACTTCCACCCCTTAGAGAAAATCATTATTAATGTTTTGTAGAATATGTAATGCACATATGTATTCATTTATGCCTACAAATATAAAAACAAATCACACCATTCATACTGCTATATATATCATTTTACACATAAACATGTCACACCCAATGAAATTCTGTTTTGTTGATATATTATTGGCTACTAACACAGTTCCTTATTGATTAGGCTTAATGAGGTCTTTTGGACAATTTTCATTATACCAATACTATTTTAATGATTATATGTACAGCTTTTCATATTTGTCTAATTATTTTTTTGTAAGTTGAATTGCTAGATCAAAGCATTTCCATGATTTAGATTTTGGAAACTATTATCAGATTTCACCCAAGAAAGGTCCCAATATGTAGTGAGGCATGGATGGGAATGCTTATGTCCTCAAATACTCACTAAGATTTGTGGGTATATTTGTAAGCACTCACTAAGGTGTATTTGGACACAAATGAAGCAAAATGGTCTTAGCACATATATCTGAATCTGCTGGTTAAGCTTTCACAGGAAAAACTTGCTGATACAGAATAGTAATTGTAGGATTCCTCCATGCCCCCTACCCACTTCGGCCTCATTGCAATATGAGTCAGTGGACAGCAGTTTGGCAAGAAAGAATATCATCTCAGTGAGAGACACCCAGACCCAAGGACTATGTGGCTTTTAAGCCCATGATCAGGGGAAGTACCAACCCCTTCTCCGATGGATTAAGGACCAGGATGTAGTAGCAATAGGATATGTCAGAACTTTAGCTCCAGCCCTCTCCTGCCTCTCCCTGCCATAGTCACGTATCTGGAGTGAAGTCTTGCTTACAGGTAGCTATCAGAGCAAAGTGGTGATGGGATTGGCCACACTAGCCTCCATGGCTGGGCAAGTGCCATCGCCTGTTTTAGTATGTAGGGCTGGGGTCCAGTTCCTGGTCTTGATCAGGACTGGTTGCCTCAACACTGGACCATACCCATTTTTCCATAGAACTTTGCAGGAATAGGTGGAGGTTGACTTCTGGAAAGCCACCCCGCAGGGAACAGCCTGGGACGAAAGAACCCTTACCTCTGAATATTATCAATGAAAAATACTATCTCATTATTAAGGTTTCCATTTCTTTGATTTGTAATTGGTTGATGATGTGTTTAATGCCTGGGGTGGTAATTGCGGGGCGGGGGCGGGGGGTCAACTGGGGGAAAAGGAGACATATGTAAAACTTTAGACAATAAAAAAAAGTCTGGTTGCTTTCTCCTTTGCCTTTTGTTCCCTGTGGCCCAAGCTGATATCCAGTAATAACCTCTTAACCAGCCACCCTGCTTTCATTTAGTTCCACGGGCACCTCCATTTCCTAGAGCAACCCGAGCGGCCTCTTGCCCTCTGCTCCTCAGGATTTTTCTGCCTCACACTATTGCCATCTAGACTAGATGGTTCTTTGTTGCTGGGGGTGCCCTATGCATGGTGGAATATTTGACAGCACCCCTGGCTTCTACTGACTAATGATGATAGCAAGCCTGAAAATTTCTCCAGATATTGTCACATGTTCCCTGGGGGCTAAATTATATCTGGCTGAGAACTACTGCTAAGGTTTTTCCTTTACACTCTGGTTAAAGTCCCAGTTCTTGATTAAGCTTCCCTGATCACATATCTCCTTGTTCTACCTTTGGTCATTCTGCACCAGAACCCTGGCCTCCTTGCGTTTCTGTGAATGCACCGTTCCTTCTCCTTCAAAGCTTTTGACTTGCTCTCCCATCTGCCTTAATTGCTCTCCCCCCAAATCAATTCATGGTTTACTCCCTCACTTCATGAGTTTCTGCTAAAATGCCATTGGCAGAGAAGTCTTCCCTGATCATCTTGTAAAAACTGGCCCTTCATTTTCAATCAGCCCGACTTTATTTTTAATGTAACTGTAGCTATTTGAGGTTTTATTAAATAAATATCTGTTTATCAGTTGTCTCATGACAATGTCAGCTCCATAGGAAGCAGTGTCTTCTTCATGCCCATTTAACTATAACACAGCACTTGGCAGCTATTAGGTAAGTAGTTGTGGAATAAATGAATGGATAAAATAAATATTCCAAAATATTTTATTCACTCTGTAAACACAAATGAAAAAGATACAGAGTTATTTTTATATATGCCTCAGAGATAGGCAATTAATATTTTTATATTAACTACAGAAGAAAGAACCGAGAATTTTTTTTTTCAAATCATTACTCAGGAGTGGTTCATAATATAAAATCACTTCTTCTAACTCTACTGCATTTCAATAGAGTGCTTTATTTAGTTGCAAATGCTTGTATTTCTGGCTAAGAGTAGGAAAGAGGTAGTTTTTAAATAATATTTTATTAATTTTACAGAGAGGAAGGGAGAGGGATAGAGAGTTAGACACATCTATCAGCTGCCTCCTGCACACCCACTACTGGGGATTCGCCCGCAACCAAAGTACATTCTCTGGACCGGAATCAAACCTGGAACCCTTGAGTCTGCAGTCTGATGCTCTGTCCACTGAGCCAAACCAGTTAAGGTTGGAAAAAGTAGTTTTGCAAATAGAAGTAGGTAACAGCATTTCAATTTGTTAGTCTATTACTGATAGAAAGTTTCCATGAAACTTATCAAAACTTCTAGAATATTATGTTGCTTTCAAATCCAGTTGTGATTATTCATTAAAAGCTTTTTAGCATAGTCATTTCTTCCTGGTTATCAAATAATGAGGATGGTTGGTGATTCAGGCTCATTTAAAATGGTGATACATGGAATGCTATAAATATTCATTTTATGAGACCAACTATAAATGATAAGCACACTGTCCTATTCATGCTTATAAGCAGAATAATTGGAAATTTTACTTTATCATTAAAGTAATTTTGGAAGCAAATTTATTTTAAGTATACATATTCTTTATCTTTTTCATTAAAGTCACCTTTCTATGATTTTAGTATAACTTATGCATCAAAAAGAAATGTTTAATGTAGCAAAGCTACAATAGCTAATATTCAGATTAAAAATATGAATTAGTTCTAAATGTATGTGCTTCTCAATGAAATCAGGAACCCAAATAATATATTCTATATTTATCATTCATTTAGGAATGCCTTTACTTGGTATGATTACACAGTACAAAATGTCATTAGAAATTCATAAATTATATTTTCTTCCATTTAAGCACAATTACCAATCTTAGCATTGCTAATAGTATGACCACCTCACACTGTACACTTCCTATGTGATGCAATAAGAAGTACACGCCAGTAATGTAGCATTCTACATTAGAAATGTCTAGACTTAACCTAATATTGAGGAGTTATCAGGCCAATCCAGTATATGGTACATTTTAAAGGAAACTAGCCTTTAAAACACTAAATACCATGAAAAACAAAAAACAAAACAGAAGCTGACTGGGGATTTTCTACTGTTAAATATTACAAGAGACTAAAGATGTGTTACACCTAAAAGCTGTGCAGGAACTGTGGTTAGAGTTTATGGACCCCAGTACCTAAAACACATGAATAAACAAAACAAAAAATGGATGAAGAAGAGATTAAATAAGTTTTAAAATGTATGTCTTATGCAATTGAGAATATTTAAATACTAGAGGCCTGACCTCTACTAAAGTCCCTTAGCCTGGCCTGCATTAAGAGGCTTCCCCCTGGTGGTCAGTGTGCATCACAGCAACTGGTTGACTGGTTGTTCAGTCGTTCATTTGCTTAGGCTTTTATGTATAGACTAGAGACCCGGTGCACAAAAATTTGTGCACTCGGGGGGGAGGGGGGTCCCTCAGCCCCACCTGTACTCTCTCGCAGTCTGGGACCCCTCGGGAGATAACGACCTGCTGGCTTAGGCCTGCTCCCGGGTGGCAGAGAGACGGCCCAATC
>NW_006295261.1:1071263-1076855 GCF_000327345.1 Myotis davidii | reverse complement strand
GGTTTTGTTTGGGTTCTATAATCTCGAAACACTGTATCAACTCCAGCTCTGAGATCCTGGCTGGCTGAAAGCGGGTTTCTGGGGTTTTGTTTAGCTTCTATATTTGCTACAATGTTTCAAACTGCAAGCTCAGAGGCCGGCAAGGCAGGCGGGGGGAACGTTGGAGCTCCGTCACTGAAGCAAGCAAGTCTCATGTTAGTTTTAAGCTGCCTGGCTGCCAGCCGCCATCTTGGCTGGCAGTTAATTTGCATATCGCCCTGATTAGCCAATGGGAAGGGTAGCGGTCATACGCCAATTACCATGTTTCTCTTTTATTAGATAGGATGAATTTTCCAATCTGTCACCCACAGCTAATCCACAGGAGCAAGGAACACTTCTTCCTATCCCAGAACTAGCCAGCTTCTCCTTCTCTATCTTTTGTCTCTAAGGTAAATCCTCTCAGAACTGCGGAGACCTTCCTCCCTCCTACTCAAAGTATAAAAATGCTTACAAACTCCAGGACTACAGGCATGTTTGTCTTTCCTAGTTAGCCATGCTGCTGATGGTTTAGAAACTGTGCCCCAAGTCTGGTCTATTTAAAAGAAAAGTCTTTTTTGCTATCAATGGTCTAATTAACCCTTTCAACCAATAAAGACTTTCAACCATGGAAGTTAAAATTTTTCTTTAACAACATCCTTTGTATTAAACTTTCAATTTCCTTATAGATTTGAAAATTTAACAATGATAAAGTTTGGTAGCAATAAACTACCTTTAAAAATAGAGAACTATCATTTATTTTTATGACTTTACATGCTTTATAACATTGTATTTTTTAAAAATTTTATTTTTCAACTAGAGGCCCAGTGCCCAAGATTCATGTACTCAGGGGGTTCCCTCAGCCTGGCCTGTGCCCTCTCGCAGTCCGGGAGCCCTCGGGGGATGCCCAACTAAAGGTGGGAATGGGCCTAAGCCGTCAGTCAGATATCCTTAGCACTGCTGTACTCACCAACCTTGAGCCTGGCTTCTGGTTGAGCATCTGCCCCCTGGTGCTCAGTGCGCATCATAGTGACCGGTCGTTCCACTGTTTCAGTTGATTTGCATGTTAGTCTTTTATTATATAGGATTAGAGTTTACATTCAATATTAGTTTCAGGTGTACAAAGTAGCAGTTAGATCATGATACATACTTAAGCCAGTCAGAGAAAGATAAATATAACATTGTATCACTCATATATAGAATCAAATGAATAAAATAAAATGATGTAAAAAATAGATCTAGAGACATAGAACATAGAAGCATGGAACAGACTGTTGAAATTCAGAGGGAAGGTGGGGGAGTGTGGGTGGGGGGAGGAGTTCAACCAAAGAACTTGTATGCATACATGCATATCTCATGGACAATAGGGTGGTGAAGGCCTGGGGGAGGGGGAGCAAGGATGAGAAGAGGTCAATGGGGGAAAAGGAGGATTTATGTAATACTTTCAATAATAAAGATTAAAACAAACAGAAAAACATACCCCCACCCCTGATATTTCCAATACCCACCTGGCACCGTATGTAGTTATTACAATATTACTGACTGTATTCCCTATGCTGTACTTTACACCCCACGACTATTTTGTAACTACCAGTCTGTACTTCTTAATCCTTTTTACCTTTTTCACCCAGTTCCCCAACACCTCTCTCACCTGGCAGCCATCAGTCTATTTTCTGTATCTTTGAATCTGTTTCATTTGTTCACTTATATTCTTTAGATTTCACATACAAGTGAAATCAGATGGTATTTGTCTTTCTCTGACTTATTTCACTTAGCATAATGCCCTCTAGGTCCATCCATGCTATAGGAAATGCTAAGATTTCATTCTTTCGTCCTTTTTTTTTCTTCAAAAGTTATCTTGACTCCTTTTTTGTTAGCTAAAAGCTAACAAGTAGGTGGCTCTGTTTTACTACATTGTTGGTTTTGGAATTAGCAATTTTCTCCTTTTTCTATCTAGTTATTTTCTATTGTTTAAATTATGTCTCTTATCCATTTATTCACTTATTGATTGGAGAAATATTTGTTCAGCACTCACTATGGTCCAAGCATGGCAGTTAGCCTTGAGGACAAAGAAAAGCAGACTCCCAGATGATTTACAATATTGGCTTTCAAGAGAATATTTTAGAAATCAACAATATTGCTTGTATAGACCACAGAGTATAAACCTTCCGAGAGTAAAGTGTACTCATCTAGTGAGCAATGAAGTGTTCATCTACTGATGCTGCAGGAGTTACCAGGCAGGCAGCCCTTTATTGAGGGCTAGATTATACCTCCCAACTTCACAGCCTGATAAAGACAACACAGCCAGGGCTCTAACCTTAACCAGTCTCACGGGCCCTGACTCCTGCTGACAGTGCTCCTGGAAGCAGGTGCATGAACGAAAGTGTAAACTCATTCCATCACTGAGAAACTGAACTTTCAGGAAGCGGGAACAGTGGTGGCACAGGCACATACTACCAGGGGAGCCACATTATCACAAAGTGAGCTGATAAGCAGTTGACACCTCTTTCTTCTGAATCACTGCAAACATTGTTCTTCGTGTTCCTCCAGTTTCTAACATGTTCACGGGTGGCCAAACCGTATCTTCAGTCTTTTAGGCAGAGACAGGGATACCATCAGGGAAGTTGCACCTCAGTCCGAACTGGCCAGGAAATCATTTGAGAGGATACCAACTATTTCACTAACTCGGAAAACTATCCAATTCCTTCTTATTCTAAGACCTCTTCTCAGCTTATGGTCAATCAAGAGTATACCAATAATCACTATTTCAGAGTCATTCGGAGAAAATGGAGAAGAAATAAATGAACATCCAGTTGAATTGATTGATTTAAATTGGCCATAAAAGGCTTTAATTATTTAATTTAAGCATATAAAAGGGTGTCCCAAAATTCACACAAGAAGTAATTTTGATAGAAAACACAGGTTTATAATTAAAAATTGTAAATTTTTTATTGATTCATAAAGTATACAGTATAAGGTTATGTATGGAATAGCATATCCATTTACCTGATATGCTATTCCATACATAACCCTATACTGTATACTTTATGAATCAATAAAAAATTTACAATTTTTAATTATAAACCTATTTATATCAAAATTACTTCTTGCGTGAATTTTGGGACACCCTTTAGTAAATGCCTATTTTCTGTTAACTCTCTAACTTCATTTAACAATAAATCTCTAGCTGTGAAAAGAAAAAGAAGAGTAGCATCCTTAAAGATAAATTCTCTCTAATAGTTGCCTTTGAGTTTTCATCACAGGGAATATCTTCTCATCCTTTTCTTCATTTCCTGTGGGTTAGTTCAGGACAAAAGTATTTGTCAGCTATAGAAATCTCAAAAAATTCTGCTTGCGGCAGTAAAACTTTATTTTAGCAGAAATATAACATTATACTACTTCAAAGGAAAGTAACCACACACACTAGAGAACCTAAGCATATTCCAGGCCCAACCACAATATATTCCTTCCTAAAAACTGCATAAAGCCAACTTTTCACCAGGGTAAAAATGATCTAACGTTTTCTTCTTGCAAAAAATACCCTGACCTAAATCATTATAGAAATTAAATTAATGTGAGTATAAAGACTTTAAGAAGAAAATGATTAACTCTCTAATAATATTTCCATTGCCTTTACTGTGTGAAGGTAAAGAGGGGTCATTTCTGACAAAATAATTAACATCTTTAAACTAGTCACAGTGCAATAAATTATCCATATATTTATTATGTTTAAATCAAAAGAGTGTGCTTCAAATGTCTGTTGAGTGGCACTGATAGTTAAATTATCTGAACCTCAGTTTATTCATCTATAAAATGATGGCAAATTATGTTAAGGTTCAAAACCGTGTCTACAAATTAAATAAGATAACTTAGGTGGCATATAAAAATATACAGCATAAGTTCTTTAGATATTTTGGGTATTATCTCCTTATCAGATGTATCATTGCCAAATATGCTCTCCCATAAAGTGGGCTACCTTTTCATATTGTTGATGGTTTCTTTTGCTGTACAAAAGCTTTTTATTTTGATGTAGTCTCATTTGTTTATTTTTCTCTTTTGTTTCCCTTGCCCTAGTGATGTATTGACAAACACATTGCTACCATAGATAATGTGAGATTTTGCTGCTTATGGATTATCCTAGGATTTTTATGTTTTCACAAGTTACATTTAAGTTTTTTTTAATCCATTTTGAGTTTATTCTTGTGTATGGTGGAAGTTAGTGCGATAGTTTCATTTTTTTTTTTTTGCATGTACCTGCCCAATTTTCCCAATAGCATTTATTGAAGAGTCTGTCTTTATTCTACTGTATACTCTTGCCTCCTTTGTCAAATACTAATTTGACAAAGCATAATGGCTTGGGTCGATTTCTGAGTTCCCTATTCTATTCCATTGATCTATATGCTTGTTCTTGTTCCAGTACCAAGCTGTTTTGATTACAGTGGGTTTGTAGCATAACATGATATCTGGTATTGTGATCCCTCCAACTTTCTTCTTCTCAAGATTGCTGTGGCTATTCGGGGTCTTTTCTGGTTCCATGTAAATTTTTGAAGTATTTGTTCTAGGTCTGTGAACTATGCCATTGGTATTTTAATTGGGATTGTACTGAATCTATAGATTGCTTTGGGTAGTGTGGACAGGGGTTAATTTCCAAAATATATAAAGAACTCATGCAACTTAACAAAAGAAAGACAAACAATCCAATTAAAAAATGGGCAAAAGACCTAAATAGACACTTCTCCAAAAAAGGATGTATAGATGGACAAGAGATGTATGAAAAAATGCTCAAAGTCACTAATCATGAGAAAGACGAAAATTAAAACGACAATGAGGTACCATCACCTCACATCTGCCAGAATGGCTACCATCGACAAATCAACAAACTGTATGTGCTGCCAAGGATGTGAAGAAAGGAAACCCTAGTACCCTGCTGGGGGGTATGCAGACTGGTGTAGCCACTGTGGAAAATAGTATGGAGTTTCCTCAAAAAATTAAAAATGGAACTGCCATTTCACCCGGTGATGGCACTTCTATGAATGTATCTTATGAATCTCAAAACACCAATCAGAATGAATATATGCACCCCTATGTTGATAGCAGCTCAATTTACAATAGCTAAGATCTGGAAACAGCCCAATACCCATCAATAAATGAGTAGATAAAAAAGCTATGGTACATTTATATCATGGAATATTAAGCACCTGTAAAAAATAAAATAAAATAAAGGATTTCTTATCCTTTGAGACAGCATGGAGGGACCTGAAGCGTATTATGCTAAGCTAAATAAGGCAGTCAGAGAAAGACAAGCATCACATCATCTCACTCATATGTGGAATCTAATGAATAAAATAAACCAATGAACAAAATGGATCCGGAGATATAGAAGCATGGAACAGACTGACCAATCTCAGAGGGAAGGTGGTGAGGGTGGGAAGAAATTAACGAAAGAACTTATACGCACCTACTCATGGTCACAGACAATAGTACAGTGAAGGCCTGGTGGGGAGGGGCGCCAAGGACATGATGGAGGGGGTCAATGAGGAAAAACAAGGACATTTCTAATACTTTCAATTATAAAGA
>NW_006295261.1:1069796-1070039 GCF_000327345.1 Myotis davidii | reverse complement strand
TTATAACACTGGCTCCACCAACAAATCTGGAATGGGGGAAGGAGACAAAAGACTAGTTCTAACTAAAATTAGAGATGACTGTATGAATTATTTGTTCTTAGCTCTCTCCACTGTTGTAATAGTGAAATAAATAAAAATCTCATTTTAAAAACTTAGTTTAGAGAATAAATAAAATTTAAGACTGGCTAGTAAGAGATTAGGAACCATCATTTTCTTATTTAACCCTAATTTGTATATTGTTAT
>NW_006295261.1:1066327-1069566 GCF_000327345.1 Myotis davidii | reverse complement strand
ATATATATATATATATATAGCATTATTGACAAATTATTGATAAAAATAACCCAATAGCTTGATGATATTCTAACATTAAGTGATTTTATAACCTCTGTTTGAAAGCTTATGGACATGAGACAATTGCTAGTTTTTCCATTCAGGTCATTGTATTTTTGACAATTCTTATAAGAGAAAATTCCTTAAGTATCAATTTCTGGTAAACATCCATCTAGTGGTCTGTCCCCTATAATCTGTTGTAATAGATATTAAATGTCCTGGCATTCCAGGACATTGCTTAGTTTGCCAGACTTCTTAAGTTGTCAGCACGACCAGATGTAACCCTTCACATGTATTCAAAACAGTACAATAGATGTATTCTCCTCAGCTCCTGCATCAAAATATTAAATTTTAAAAACTCTTAGTTATGCCAATAAATGAATTCAGCAAATTTTTAGAATACAAAATCAATATACAAAATTCATCTGAGTTTTGTACACTAGCAATGAACAATCCCAAAAGAAAATTAAGAAAACAGTGCATTTACAAAAACATTAAAAAGAATGAAATACTTATGTGTAAACCTAACCAAGAAGGTAAAAGACTTATAAACTGAAAACTACAAAACACTGATGAAAGAAATTAAAGAATAAACACATAAATGGAAAGATATACCGTGTTCACTGAATAGAAGACTTAATATTATTAAAATGTCAATATTACCTCAAGTGATCTACAGATTCAATTCAATTCCTATCAAAATCCCAATGATATTTTTTTTGCAGAACTAGAAAAATCCATTTTAAAATTTATATGGAATCTCAAAGACCACAAATAGCCAAAACAAACTAAAAAAAGAGAGAAGAAATTTGGAGGATGCACACTTCCTGATTTCAAAACAAATACAAAGCTACAGTAATCAAAATAATATGGTACTGGCATAAAGACAAATATATATATATGCTGGGGTCCAACCCCAGCAGGTCCAGGGGTTCCCCATAGGTGTGGACGGAGTCGGCGAAGAAGGAATGACACGGAGACAGCATTCAGTTGATCAGCAGCCTTGGTGTCTAGGTTCTGTGTCTAGGTTCTGTCTTTTGTTGTCTTGTTGCATCTGTATTTATACCAGTTGATTCCAATCCTATCAATCTCTAGTCCAAAGGTTAGGGTGTTTCTTATCTCCATTCCAGGGAGTAAAGATTATGTAGCTTAAGCATGATTGTTTGTAGTTAAAGAGATTAATTACCCGCCTGGCACTTAGTGAAGCGGTTTTATTCCCTCCCTAACTTCAGGGGAAAATCTCTACCTGGGGAAACAACCTTTCTCGGAGAGGTGACCTTGGTTAAAACACACAGCGCTAAGGGGATCAAACATATTAAGAACAGTATGCTATATACGCCAGGTCCCTTGAAACATATGCTGTGCAGATATTTCTTTCCTGCAGCGACTGTGTCAAGCAGCAAGGATGGACCGGCTTCCGGCATATATAGAGTGAAATGGAATAAAAAGACTATAAATAAACCCTCAGTTATATACCCTCAGCTGACCTTTGATATATGTTTCAAGATCAATAAGAAAAGGGCAGTCTCTTCAACAAACGGTGTTGGGAAAGAATAAAGTTGGACTCTTAAAATTAACTCAAAATGGATTAAAGACCTAAACATAAACCTCAAAAACTATAAAATTCCAAGAAAAAATAAATGGAAAACTTCTTAATATTAGATTTAGCAATGATAGTTTTTATATAAAATCAAAAACACAAAAGAAAAAACAAAAGTAGGAAAAAGGACTATATCAAACTTAAAAACTGCCGTGCATCAAAGGACACAACCATGGAAGTAAAAAGGCAACTTAAAAAGTGAAAGAAAATATTTGTAAATCATGTATCTGATAAGGGATTAATACCCAGAATACACAAAAAACTCCTACAACTCAGCAAATAATGTGATTTTAAATGGGCCAAGGACTTAAATACACATTTTCTCAGAGATGATATCCAAATGACATACATATGAAAAGATGCTCAACATTATTAACATTAGATAAATCTATATCAAAACTATAGTATCACTGACACCCATTATAATAACTATTATCAATAAAAGAAGAAATAAAAAGTAATAGCGAGGATGTGAAAAAATTAGAACTCATGTAAACCTTTAGTGGCATTGTAAAATGAAACTGCTATGAAAACAGTATAGCAGTTGCTCAAAAAATTAAAAATAGAACTACCATATGATCCAGCAATCCCACTTCTAAAGATAAATCCAAAAGAATTGAAAGTAGAATCTTAAAGAGATAATTGCACACTGTGTTCATAGCTGCATTATTTACAATAACCAAGAAGTAGAAATAACCCAAATGTCTGACAACTAAATAAATAAATATGGTATCTATACTAATAAAAGAGAAAGGTGCAAATTGACCATCCTTCCGTAATGCCCACAAGCCACGCCCACCAGCCAATCAGGAGTGAGTATGCAAATTAACCTAACAAAGATGGAGGGTTAACTTGCATATGCAGGTGTCAAATGCTCTAGGAGGCAACGGCAGCCACAGGCTCCCGGGACCATCGCAGAACCCGGGAGGTGAAGCCGGCTGTGCCTACCCACACCCATGGGATAAGGGACCTTTGCTGGCTCCAGAAGGTGAAGCCAGCCGTGCCTAGCCACACCCATGGGCTCCCAGGACCTTCGGTGGTGGAGAGCAGAGTGGGCAAGTGGGCTAAGAGCTGGAGGTTTGGAAGACTTGGCAGAGCAGGAGGCCACTGGGCATAGAGCAGAGCAAGAGAGAGGGCGGCTTGGAGGGCATGGCTTCCTCTGTTACCCTAGCTTCCTCTTCACAGCTGTGGAAACTGACAGCAGGGAGGAGGAAGTCCCATCCCCATAGAATCAGCCAGAATCAGCCATTGGTCAGACAGCTCTCAGCGGCCTGACAGCCAGGACTCTCACTCACCTGCATCTCAGACCGTGACAGTAGACAGGTGGGACTATGTCTAAAGAACAACTGTGGATACAACGTAGCTCTGCAGCTGAAAGATGCTGGAGTTATCTACAGAAAATGTCTGCAGAGCAGCATGCGTCTGATCTTGAAAGAAGGCGGCACCTGCGACAGGATGTATCTGAACATCAGCTACTGGAAAAACATTGCTCTGATGCCGAAAAACACCAGTGTTATCGACAGAAAATGTCTAAAGACCAACATGCCTTTGAAGTTGAAAGAAGGTGGTGGTAAGGACAGAATATGTCTAGAGAACAGTC
>NW_006295261.1:1064141-1065843 GCF_000327345.1 Myotis davidii | reverse complement strand
TTCTGTTTTCTACGTTAGATGCAATGACATATCCTATTCTTTTTCCACATGGTGAAAAAGGCTGGGGAACAGATATTGCATTACGACTCAGAGATGACAGTGTAATTGACAATAATACTAGATGAAATGTAAGGACATGAGTCACAAAAATGCACTGTTATGGATTTCATCTCTCTGTCCGGGACATGTTCAATCCTATTTTAAATGCAGGAAAATTAAATCAACAGTATATTGTTGATTCGTATTTAAAAATGGAAGCCAATCAAGTAAATTTCATTAAAGCAAACCAATGTAAGTTGAGAGTTGAAAAATATAGTAGTTTAATGAATTATCTCAAATCTAGTTCTGAAAATGACAATGTGCCAATTGGTAAAATGATAATACTTCCATCATCTTTTGAGGGTAGTCCCAGAAATATGCAGCAGCGATATCAGGATGCTATGCAATTGTAACAAAGTATGGCCAGCCCGATTTATTCATAACCATGACATGCAACCCCAAATGGGCAGATATTGCAAACATTTTACAATGCTGGCAAAAAGTTGAAAACAGACCTGATTTGGTAGCCAGAGTTTTTAATATTAAGCTGAGTGCTCTTGTAAATGATATCTGTAAAATCCATTTATTTGGCAAAGTAATAGCTAAAATTCATATCATTGAATTTCAGAAATGCGGACTGCCTCACGCTCACATCCTCCAATTAATTCCCTTTCAATGTGCATGAATTCCATGCACCGGGCCACTAGTATACATAATAGTGGAATATTATTTAGTCTTAATAGGAAAGGAAATTTTTCACATGCTACAACATAGATGAACCTTGAGACATTATGGTAAGTGAAATTAATCAGTCATAGGAAGACAAATCCTGTATGAATCCACTTATATGAAGTATCTAAAGTAGTCAAATTCACAGAAACAAAAAGTAGGATGGTAGGTATCAGGGAAAGGAGGAAATGGGAGTCATTATTTAATGAGTTAAGATGCTCAGTTTTGCAAGATGACAAGACCTCCAGAAATCTGTTACACAACAATGTGACTATACTCAACACTTTTCAAGTAGAAACTTAAAAATGATGAAGATGATAAATTTTATGTTATATGTGTGTATGGTTTTTTTTAACACAATTTAAAAACTCTTACACCTTTATTCCATTTGAAACTAGTGCTCATTATAATATACTGGTCTGTTATTCATGAATTGCTGTGCAGTTTTCCCATACCAAAATCTTGCTTTTTTAAAAATTTTATTTTATTGTTTGAAGTATTACAAATAGTAGTATATATGTCTTCTTTTTTTCCCTATTGACCTTCCCCTGGCCTCCCCCCAACCCCCACCCTACTGGCCAGTGTCTGGTGTCCATTGGTTATGCTTATATGCATGCATACAAGTCCTTTGGTTGATCTCTTACCTCCCCTCCACCCCACAACCCTCCCCTGCCTTTCCGCTGTAGTTTGAAAGTCTGTTCGATGCTTCTCTGCCACTGTATCTATTTTTGTTCATCAGTTTATGTTGTTCATAATATTCCATAAATGAGTGAGATCATGTGGTATTTTTCTTTCACTGACTGGCTTATTTAACTTAACATAATGCTCTCCAGTTCCATCCATGCTGTGGCAAATGGTAAGAATTCCTTCTTTTTTATAGCAGCGTCATATTCCATTGTGTAGCTGTACCACTGATTTCTAATCCATTCATCTG
>NW_006295261.1:1045543-1063995 GCF_000327345.1 Myotis davidii | reverse complement strand
AGTATCTATTTAGGTCCTTTGCCCAGTTTTTTGATTGGATTGTTTATCTTCCTTTTGTTCAGTTGTATGAGTTCTCCTGTAAGATTTGGAGACTAAACCCTTATTGGAGATCACATTGACAAATATGTTCTCCTATGCAGTGGGCTTTCTTGTTGTTTTATTGATGGTTTCTTTTGCTGTGCAGAAACTTTTTATTTTGATGTGGTCTCATTTGTTTATTTTCTCCTTAGTCTCCATTGCCCTGGGAGCTGTATCATTAAAGGTATTGCTATGACAAATGTCTGCTATTTTGCTGCCTATGGCTTCTTCTAAGGTTTTTATGGTTTCCCATCTGACATTTAAGTTCTTTGTCCAAAATCTTGCTTTTTATCCAGGCTGGGACCAAGGCAAGGCAAATACTGGTGGTGCAAATTTTAATGAGATGCAAAATGTAAGAAGATGAAAAAAAACATAGTTAAAAGAAATAATATATTAATGCATTACTTTAAGCACTAAAATTAATACACAAATTTCATGACAAACAAAATGTCCAAATCCAAATAAAGAAAAGCTCAGTAAAACTGCCATGCCAAGCTAAACTGATGCCTGAGGCAAAAAGAAAAATCAGTAATATACTGCTCCATAGTTAAAACTTTTGTTCTTCACTTGCTCTCAGATGATCTTGCCCTAATCTTACCAAGACTGAGTTCATCTGATCTACACCACTTTCCGTTTCCTCATCTCCACCTCAGAACTCTCACTCTGCTTTTCCCTTCCTCCTGCCCCTGAGAGGTTCTCCCTGCAGGAATTTGTTATATTTGGACTCATCTTTCTTAGTTATGGGTCTTTCACTCGTTATGTATTTTTGTTGAAGGTGCCATATCCTCAGATACTTAAGATTGAAAGTAGTGCTATACTAGTAACTACCTTGTCAATGGCTGTATCTACTCAATTGTGAATTTTAATTCTAATTGTGGATTCTTATCCCAATCATTTCTAACACTGCTGCTGCTATCTCGTTATTTGACATAACAGATGTGTTTGCAACTACAATTTGTTGCCCATTAAATACCATTAAAGTACTTCCTCTGTTGCTCAGTACAGTCTCTGAAGGAGTTTTATTTTTTCTATGCATTTTGGACATTTTCGCCAGTTCCCAAGAGCCAGCCACCTCTTCCGTTAAATCTTCAGGGATAAATAAAGCTAGAAATCATCTCCCTGCCTCTTTATTACTAGAATTTTTATACAGTTACATGTGATTTAAATCCTATTTTAGATCCTATTCAGGATATGTCTCTCATCTACAGTAATAATAGACAAATATGTAAATTGACTGTACCTCCATGACACCCCACAATCAGGAGCAAGTATGCAAATTAGCACAACAAAGATGGCAGGCCTGTGGGCATTGTGGAGGTACGCAGGCACCAAGTGGCCTGGGGCAGAGCAGACCACTCGGGGTCTACGCAGGTGCCAAGCGGCCGGGATCCTGGGCATGCCACTGGAGTCTGGTCCTGTCAGCCTGGCCTGGGGGTGGCTGGAGTTCGCAATCCTTTTCATTGTGCAGCGCCTAGACCAGAAGCTGGAACTAAGAGTGCGGGAAGCACCAGGAATTCTGGGAATCGTAGTTCTGGTGGCAGACACATTGCAGGATCTCCTAAACACTAGAGCAAAGTGAGCCTGGAGCAAGTTACTGTTGCGGGTGGGGGATAGAGGGAAAGCAAAGGTGAGAGACAAGGAAAGTCACAGTGTTGAGGAAAATTAAAGGGAAGATATCCTGCAACTTCTAGGAAATTTTCAGCAATGGAGCAAAGAAAAAAAAAAGACCTCTATTATTCTGTGAACACCAGACCAAATGGGTTGGGGTCTCAGACAATTCTCTCATATGATTGCAAAGACAGACAGAAACTTCCAGATTGGAGAGAGTGCAGGTCAGGCTGAGAGACCCACCCTCCCGTGCACAAATCTTCGTGCATTGGGCCCCTAGTCTCTTATAAACTGTAAGCTTCCAGAGAGCAAGGTCCACTTTTGAGTGTGTGTGTGTTTGTGTGTGTGTGTGTGTGTGTGTGTGTGTGTGTGTGTGTGTGTGTGTGTGTGTGAGAGAGAGAGAGAGAGAGAGAGAGAAAGAGAGAGAGAGAGAGATATGACTGGCTGAATAATCAATTTGAATCTCCTTAAATAGTAATTTCTCCACATTATAGATTATATAACACTAGCCACTTAAATGTTCTTGGCCCTGAGGAGGAAACAGAAAGAGGTTCATGAAACTTCACAAATAAAATGTCTCCATAGGGGATTGAACATTTTTTATTTGTTTATAAGTTATAAAGTTAAAATGTTTTAAAATGTTCAACATGTTCTCGCCCAAGGGAACTACTAGAGTACAACCAAATATATTAACACTGTCACTTTAAAATAAAGTGGATATTTTTCAAGCTTATTATAATGATTATCTCGTGTGCTTCTAAGAAGACCAGAAAATTTTTATTCTAATTTAACCTAATAATATCCTACTGAAGTTATTATTTTGAAAGAATATTACCATATGAAATTCACCCTGATATCCACACAAAACAAAAATATTATTTTTATCTTCACAGTAACAAAGTAGGCTTATATTGCAGATGGTGAAATGCCTTTTCTAATTTCCCAGATATACCAAGGGGGAAATAATTATTCCTAAGAAGAGACATCCAGAAAATGGCTTGCAGACTTTTTTATGCAGTTTTTAAAGTTATTTGACAAGTGTTTTTTGAACACCTACTCTGATGAGCACTTTTCTGGGCTTGGGGGAAGGAGGTTATAGAGAGTAAAAAAAAAAAAAAGCCATGATTCCCTCTTTCAAAGAGTTTACAGATTTGGATGAATGAAGCCTTATAAATGATGTAAAAAAGAAACTGTAACATAACACATAGCCTGGTGCTAAATCACTTGATTCAGATCATAGCTGCTCTAAGAATACAGATAATGGTGAAACTCACAGAGGGCTGTGGTAGTTAGGACTTCATGGCAGGGCCTGTATTAACAAAGAACATCATTAATCTTTATTTGGACAAAGCTAGAGAAGAGAGAATTCTCAGAAAAATTTGGAGAGTAAACCAAAGCACACTTGACCAGAGCAACACTCTGATAGAAAACAAGTGAACTTGGAAATTCAAGTGTAACTTGAGTCAATTCAGCTAAACAATATCAGTAAGCTGACGGATATTTAGAATTTTCAAGTTACATTATGTTTTTCTTCATTTAGTAAGTATTCTTATAGAAAAATATAATAACAATGTCCTTTAAGAATTTGTCTCATGAAATATGAATATGTTTACTGAGGGTTAATTGAAAAGTAATTAAAATTTCCTCTCTTGCCAAAACCGGTTTGGCTCAGTGGATAGAGCGTCGGCCTGCGGACTGAAAGGTCCCAGGTTCGATTCCGGTCAAGGGCATGTACCTGGGTTGCAGGCACATTCCCAGTGGGAGATGTGCAGGAGGCAGCTGATCGATGTTTCTCTCTCATCGATGTTTCTAACTCTCTATCTCTCTCCCTTCCTCTCTGTAAAAAATCAATAAAATATATAAAAAAAAATTTCCTCTCTTATGGGTATAAGCATTTATACATTATTTTATTAAAAAATATTTTAAATGCTTTCTATACTCCAAGGTGGGACTCAGGTACTCATGAATTATATAGCTCCCCAAGACGTTTTTAAGAAAAATAAAGATTCAGGTAAACTGTTTTAAGGAGGTGCAGGCTTTTCCAGGTGAGTGTTTTAGAATCAGCTCATAAACTTGTTAAAATTGCCCCATTCTGGTTTCACCTGGCATTAGATACATCTCAGTAATCTATAATTTTTACAAGCAAATTCAGCCTCTTTTAGGTGATTGAACCAAATTCCACATTGAAAACAGCTCCTGAGAACCAGACTGGGTTCAAAAGCAATTCCACTTCAGACCATAATTGAATATCTAGGATCTAACTTACTCTCTAGCCATATCCAATTAGACAACTGGACAAAATAAAACAACTATAGCCAGAGGTAAACAAGGTAGTGGCCACCATAATTACAATGTTCTTGTGAGTTTCACTTGTTTTGTCAGCACTTGCTGCACCTCCCACAGCCCATTATATACCCAGATAGGATCTAGGGCTCAGCTTGCCTCTGGGTCTCTCTCTGTGGCCTCAGCCAGGCACAGGAGGATCCACCTAGACCCAGCTTATTCTCTTTGTCTGTCTTTTCTACATCCTTTGCCGCACCCCCTCAGGCTCACCGAACCCTTGGCTGTGCTGGCCCGGCACAATAAATACGGCTGTTCTAAGCAAAGCTCTATTGACAAAAGTAAATAATACATACAAGATTGGGTTTAAGCAGAAACAGAAGAGTAAACTGAATGGGAAAGTAGATTTTAATTTTTTTATAAACTCAATATTTTAGAATAGTTTTAGATTCACAGAAAAAAAAACTGAAGACAGTATAGAAAGTTCTAATATATCCCACACAAATACATTTGTATGGTAACTGTGTTTTAGTTAATGAACCAATATTGATACATTATTTTTGACTAAAGTCCACATTTTATTTAGTTTTCCTTAGTTTTTCCCTAATGTCCTTTCTTGTTCCAGGATCCCATCAATATTATATATGTAATACCATGTCACAGTCAGTCATTTGGATTCATTTATTTAAATAAATGTTATTTCATAACAAATAAGATTTATTTATTAAAGTTACTTAGAAGAGAATAAGATTACTAGCAAAGCGGGATTTAACTTTTTAAAATTTCTCTAAGAATTGTAAATGTATAATTTCATAAACCTTGTTCTCCTGTGTCAAGGAAATTCCTTCCTATTTTGTAAAGAACTTGTGTCTGGATTGTTGTTGCTACCCTATGACAAGATCAGGGGAAGCACGCATTCTCTCCGTATGGCCAGTTACCAGCTGATCCACAGGCCTCTCATATGAGAGTAAAAGAGTGGAGTTGATGTTTTGGCTCTCCACCGTAGAGAGCCAAAGCCTTCTATTCAATTTCACCAGATCTTTTCTCCACAGACTTCATGCAATGTAGGCCCTGCTATTATTCTACAGGATTAGGGTGCATACCCCACAAAAACATAGAGCAGAATGACTTGCATTACAGAAGGGAGAGAGATCTCATAGTAGTTAGACTGCCAGAAGATTTTTCTCAAAAATGCAACTTGTAGACACTAATCCTCTCTAGTTCCCTAATACACGTCTACTTTATCTGAGGATCAACATCAGTTTGCCTAGAGGTCTAGATTCCTGGGTTGAGGGAGACAAAGGGAGGGTCACTGTTACATCTTCCCCTCATACCTGAAATTGTAGCACTTTTTCTATCATTCTCTCTCTACCCACCCTGAGCTGTCTCTTAATGGTTCTTTCAGAAAGATTGAATGTAAGTTCCAAGCAGCAGTTCTATATGTATTCACATCTGTGGTTCCTCAATTCAGTTATGTCGTTTATACAATAAATTTTCATCTGTTTTTCAGCATCAGACATTTGTTAAAATGCTTCAATAACTCAAAGGCTCCATTCCATTTTTAGCATGATTTATTTTTTAATGTGGTTTCAAAAATATTACATGGGTATATATAGATTGGCATTAATTTTTGTATGTTATTTTTTATTTTTAAAAATATTTTTATTGTTGATAGTATTACAGATGTCTCCCAATTTTCTCCCCGTTGCCCTCTCCCTCCCAGTGCCTATCCATCCCCCCAGATCTTCACCCACTATTGCCTGTGACGATGGTCTATGCATGTAAGTATATAAAGTTTTTGGTTTATTTCTTTGCATCCCTTCAATCCCATACAGAGGTATGTCAGTTGTATAGGTTTTTGACAAATATACTGACTACCTTAAAAACTTAAAGCTTTACTTTTGCCTATATTTGTTTCTCTAATAATTATTTTTTGTGAAAAATTTATTAATTGTTTTTCTTATAATATTAAAGAAATGATTCAGGGTTCTCCTCCCCACCCCACCCACAACCCCATTATTGTACGAGAGGTCCTAGAAAACTTAGCAACATTAGAAAAAGGAATTAAAGAGTATAAAATCATAATTTAAGAAATAACAATGTCCTGCCCAGTGAGCATCAACCCATGAACCAGGAGGTCACAGTTCCAATTCCTGGTCAGGGCACATACCCAGATTGCAGTCTTCATCCCCAGTAGCGGGCATGCAGGATGTAGCTGATCAATGCAAATACATCCTTTCATTTTCTTAGCCACTATAGTATAATTATTGTAGCATGCAACAGAGTCTATAATTAATTTGTACAATTATCTACATATGAAATCAAAGATACTCAAGGGACTAAATGTCAGAACTAGTAAGAGAATCTCTTAAGTAGTCCAAATACAGTAATACAGAAATTGAATAACATTTTATATACAAGTAACACACATATAAAATGTAATATGAAAAGTACCCAATGTAGATAGCAATAAACTGTTCATTATATTGCAATAAACTCACAAAGTTGTTTGAAACATCTGTAAAAATATTACCAATTTTACTGAATAACAAAAAGATATTGATAAATGGAGAGATATACCATGCTCAAGGATCAGAAATTCAATGTTATAAAAATTATCTCTATATAAATCTCTAAAATTAATTCAATTTCAATAAAAATACCAACAAGGATTTACATGGACCTATAACAGCTGACTTTTAAAATTTATATAGAAACATAAAAGATCTGATGGAGACAAGACCATCTTAAGAAGATCAAGGCTGATTATTAAGCTATAGTAATTAAAGTAGTATGGTAAAAGCTAAGGAAATATGAATAGACTGTGGACTTTAGTTAATAATAATGTATCAATATTGGTTGATTACTATGACAAATGTACCATCCTAATGTAAAAATGCTAATAGTGAGAAACAGATGTAGGGTAAATGAGAACATTTGTGATAGTGTCTTTGCAATATACTTATAAATAGAAAACTATAAAAGAAAAGGCATAGTTAGATAGATAGATGATAGATAGATAGATGATAGATAGATAAATAGATTAGAGAGATAGATAGATAGATGACAGATAGACAGATGCAATACATTCATAGACCTATGAGATAAATCCATAGCAATAAGTATTATTTAAAAATTCAGAACATTTTTCCTTTTATATTGAGTTCCAGAGAAGTTTAGGAGAAAAATTAATTACATGGTATTGAAAGCACACTAATACATTTGAAAGCAAATTAGAGTACTGTAAGGTCAAAGAAACAAAACCATCAATGTAAATAAAGTTTCAGTGACTTTAAAAATACAAGTAACATGAATAAGTGCTGGCAGTAGTCATATATTCCTTGGGAAAAAATTGAATCTTGTTTCTAATCGTATTTTTAGAGAAGACAAAGACGACCCAAAACTGTGCTGACAGTTACAGTATTTACTACTAAATACCTATGACATATATTTCAATGGGAGCAAAATCTGTATAGACTAGGGGGAAACTTTCCATGTAAAACTATGGGAAATAATATAGTTAGTATTTATATTTGTAATAGTCAATAAAAATGGTAGCAAGGATTATATATCCAAAGCTTAATAAGTTATAAAATATACATAAGGGTCATAGTAGCAACAGATGCATTAGATCAAAGGTTAAGGACTTGAGTAATTTACCAGAGGCATTGACATTCATTAAAGATTGGATAAATCACAGCCCAAAGAGAGACAGTCAGCCTCAGGTGCCTCCTGCACAGGCCCTAACCTGGATTGAACCCACAACCTGTGAATGGACAGGGAAATGAACCCACCACTTTTTGGTGTGAGGGATGAAGCTCTAACCAACTGAGCCACACCAACCATGGTGACAGTCAGCCTCTTGTTTAAAGTCACAGTTAAGAGCAGGGCACATTTAAAAAACACATTTAAAACACAGCCGCTACTCTGCCAAGCTGCATTATCACTGTGAGTGGCCTGGTAACCCAGAGCGTCAAAGGAGGATAGGGTCTGTGCTACCAGTGACTAGTTTGTTTCTTCAGTCTCCTCCACCTCCAATTTCACCATGGGCCTCAGACAGGTCTGTAGGCAGGTAGGTAGGTAAAGGAAGAAAGGAGGGACGAAGGGAGGGAGGGAGGGAGGGAGGGAGGAATAAAGAGTGAGAGGAAAGAAGGGAGAGAAAAAAGGATATAGAGAGCATATCATACCTATACATGTGTTTGCTTTTAATATTTTTCCATTTACTTAAAGTATTTCAGAATGCCACAAAAATAAGTACATTTTTACTATATTCTGATGTTCATTGAAAGCATTCAACCAAATTTGGGTGTGTTTTTTTCTCATTTGTTTTGTTTTGAGTACCTAGTATTTTACAGGAACTGTTTTAAGTTCTGGGAGATAAAAGAGTGAACAAAACTGACAAGAAATCCTTGCTCTCACAGCTTACATTCTAATTGGGGAAACAGACAATGTGCCAAATAGATAAATACATACAAAAAATAAATATTATTTTAGATGGTGATAAATGCTATGGGAAAAGTACAAGCAGAGAAAGAGAGTATTGAGGAAGGAGTTCCAATCCTGAATTGATGTTAAAGGAAGACCTCACCAAGATCTCTATGTATGAGTAAAAAATTGCAAGAGATGAGGGAGCCAGCCAGGTGGATCAGTATGAAAAAAGTACTCTGGGTCTGTTTACGTGTCCTAAAGAGGGAACAGCTAGGCCAATGAGGCTTTCATGGAATTAGCAAGAGGAGGAGGATGGAAGATACAGTCAGAGTGAAGGTCAGGCCTATAGAACCTAATGAGCCATTAAAAGGCTTTGAGTTGGATATGCTTTGACACATTTTATACTCTGACTGCTGAGGGAGGAATAGGCTGAAGGGGTAGCCTCCACCTAAAAGATAGAATGATAGCTGGAATCAGAGGTGAGAAATGGTCAGATTCTGGATATTTTAGAGGTTGAATCCATAAGGTTTTCTGAGAGATTGGATGTATGAGGGAAATAGTGAAGTCTGTTGGCCTGGACATCTGTAATAAATGGACTGTCGTAGACTAATCAAAAAAAGACCCAATAACACATTGGTACAGAACATTAGCAAGGAGCCCCTGAGACCTTTCCATTCCCCACAAGTAAATGATAACCTCATTCAAATCCCATTATTCTTAACAGATGGCAGGGTGTCTGCAAGTAAATGGGACCTCTAAGCGGCTCACACTTTCAGCCGTCATGGAATAGTAGGGGAAGTGATCTTGAGAGATGCAATCTAATAACCCCCAGAAGGCCCATGAGAGTACAGCCAGCCCCTCCTCTTCATTATGTGACTTCTTACATTCCAACAGAAAATGGTCTGATCTGAATCATCAGTTACTATGACATGTCTGTTTGGATAAGTCCATTTCACTTCCAAAGGCATGCCTGGGAAGTATTGACGTAATCCTACAAACTTTCTACTTCATATGCAAAACCTAACATGAAATTTCCACATCCATTGCTAGAGACCTAGAGAATTATCATCGTGTATATTTAAAATATATAAAGAATTTACTGAAGCCATACAAGGAGTAAATTTATGAGAGAATGCTATTTCCTGATTGCGAAATCTGAATCATGGGAAGTACAAAACTGGATGAAAGCATTTCAGACATATGAATTTCCAGAAATTTTAATTTTGGCCAAGTTATTTTGCTAATAAAATGAAATTTTTCAAAGTTCTATTAAAATGTAACTGCAGAATAGTCTTCTTTTCTTGCCTGCCTTTGGGCAAAGTTTCTTAATTGTTCTCTAATTTTCATTCCCTGCCACTCACTTTCTTATAGGTAAGAGCACATTGATCCCCTTTATAAGAAGCTTTAGTTACTCACTGATCTAGACATTGTATCTTTGATTCTCCAGATCTTCTGTCCAGCCTTCTTCACCTGACCTAAACCCCTGGGACCGAGTATGAACTGTAGACAATGCGTATCCTGTTGAAATTAGCCCGCAGAAGTTTTCGGCAAGGTCTCAGAGGGCAGAAGGAGATTGAGGCTCGGGCATTTGTTCCCTGGCTCCCTTCCTGCTGGGTTGTGGGTTGTCAGTTACTACGTTGCTCTAGCGAAAATACAGCCTTTAGGGTGGCTATCTCCTACAGCTAGTGCTACAGTCACACGTCTCTTGGAGTTTGAATAACTATTCACTTTCCCTGCCCTTTAAGACTTGGGGTGATAGCAGACTTTCACAGTTCTAGCTCTGGGTGTTTCTGACTTCATTATCCTGTTTAGGTTTTCCTTAACCCTGTCTATAAATTCTTAAGTAGTCCATTCATTACATTCTCCTCAATTTTCCTTTGGAGTGTGGCATTTCTTTAGACCCTCACTGTTTTATTCATTTTGTCTAAATAATAGAGCCCAAACTCACTAGACTGGTACTCGAGTCTTGCTACATAACCTTGTCTGGTTTCACATCTTCAATCTTATTTTCAGTGTATCTCTCCATGCTACATGGTTGCCTCAATGCAACACAACTTCACAATTCTATGACTTTTATAATGTTTTCTCAATCTATCTAGAAAGACTTTGTATACCAATCAAAAGTCTTTCCAGTTCCAAACAATCCCTCTAAATAACTTTTGAAATGCTGTTTTTATTATCTATCACACTTCTGTGACAAGCAATCTTCTTGTACACAATTTTTCAGTTCTCTGCATCTGAGAATAATTTTAAAAACATTTCAAACAAGAATTATAGGTTCACTTTTTAAAAAACATGACAGAAATTTAATTACTAACATGACAATTGCTTCATATTATATAGGCAATAACAACTCATTGGTCACAATGAACTCTTCTGCCAAGAGTCTGGAAAACTTATTATTTACAGAGAAACAAACATACAAATGACAACAGATTTCTCATCTTATTTTTCTTGAACAATGCTATCAACTAGCTTGAACCAAAATATGTGTCTTTATATCAGAAATGCAGAAATGGAAAAGAAAAATGCACCATAAAGTTGAGACAATGTAATTCTGTTGTTCAGAGTTTTGGAGAAACAATTCATTTTTAAAAAGAACAATGTTAGAACTTTTTTTTTGCACTTTAAACAATTTGAGTACAGTTTTTTATGAAAATGATACTTTGTGATGTTAACTTCATTTTAGTTTCTTTAATCAAGGTCCTTTAAATCTTCAATATTATAATTTCCATTGTGAAGTTAAATAAGAATATTTAAATATAAAATGTTGACCATATCACCAGAACTTCTAGAATCTAAACATCTATGTAGATAAAAGAACATTACTTTGATAAAGTGTCCTCTCAAAATGAGATTTGATAATATTTCAAAAATATGATATAATGACAGAGCTATACAAGTTTTTTTAAAAAAATATGTTGTAAAAATACTTGTAACTGATTTCAAAATAAGTTTATTAGTTCCACATCAATTTGCACAGGGAAGTATATCTTAAATTATATGTGGTAAAAGACCAGTTTCTCCATTTAAATTTTAATCTCTCAAGATCAATACCTTTGTAAAATATAAAAACAAACTTCTAGAAAAAAAATGATCACATGCATGTATGTCAAAGCAATATCAAATTAGCCAAAAAAGTTACAAAATACATCCAATTTGGAAAGAAAAAATAAGAATTATCTGTTCATAGAGATATGATCTTATATGTAGAAAAACCTAAGGATTGTATGCAAAACAACTATTAGAACTAGTAAACAAAGATGCTAAAGTGGCAGAACAGGAAATCAACATAGAAATATCTGTTGCATTTCTATAGATTAATACAAACAGTCTGAAAAGAAAATTAAAAAACACAATTTCATTTATAATAGCATCAGAAAGAATGAAATACTTAAGAATAACTTTTACCAAAGAAGTGAAAGATTTGTACAGTGAAAACTTTAAAGCTTTGATAAAAGAAATTGAAGACACAAATAAATGAAGTGACATCCAAAAGTCACTGGAAGACTGAATACTATTAAAATTCCATACTTCCCAAAACAATATACAGATTCAATGCAATCCAAATCCAAATCCCAATGGCATTTTTTACAAAATAGAAAAAAAAATCCTTAAATTAAAAAATGGAACCACAAAGGACCCTGAATAGCCAAAATGATCCGTGAAAGAAGGAAAGATATGGAGGCCTCACACTTTCTGATTTCAAAACATTACAAAACTACAAGCATTATGGTATTGGCATAAAGACAGACATATAGACCAATGGGACAGAAGAGAGAGTCCAGAAACATACACAGGTGTATGTGGTCAACTGATCTTTAATAAAGGTGCCAAGGAGACACATGGGAAAAGATTTGTCTCTTCAACAAACGGTTCTGGGAAAACTGAATATTCACATGCAGAAGAATGAAACTGGACCTTCACAGACCCTACACAAAAATCAATCAAGGGATTTGAAACTATAAACCTTCCAGAAGAACACATAAGAAAAAAGTTTCATAGCATTTGTCTTGGCAAAGATTTCTTAAATATGACACCAAAAACACACATAACAAAAGCCAAAGTACACAGTGGAACTATATCAAATTCAAAGGAATCTGCACATTAAAGTAAACAAACAACAGAGTAAAAAAGCAGCCTGCAGAATGGGAGAAAATATTTTCAAACTACGTATCTAATGAAGAGTTAATATCCAAAATATATAAGGAAATTCTACAATTCAATAGTAAAAAAGACTAATAACCCAATTAAAAAATGGACAAAGGGCTTAAACTGACATTTCTACAAAGAAGACATACAAATAGCCTAACAGGTATCTGAAAAGATGCTTACATCACTAATCAGCAGAGAAATGCAAATCAACATCACAATGAGATCTCATTGGTAGGACACTTGACCCTTATTTCTATCTTAATCTTTGAGTTATTTATCCTTTACAATGAATAAAATAAAGTAATAAAAATAGAAGGAATTTAAAAAAATCTTTTATGAATATACTCCATATTTTTAGGAAGGTGAGGGAATAGGAACATGATAAGAAAAAAATGGAAAATAAAAAGACAAATAGAACTTCAAGAAATGAAAAACATCTGAAATAATATATTGTTTGAGATTAACAATATATTAGAAAACAGAAAATAAAATACCACTGAACTTGTTCACATATCAATAGAAACAATCTAAAATATACCACAACAAGAAAATCAAGGAAATGAACAGGGCTTCGTGACATGTTTCACAATATCAAAGAGCACAATATACATACAAGTGGAGTCCCAGGAGGAGAGAAAGTAGGAAAGGATAAATATTTAAAGAAATAATTGTTACAAATATGTCAAACTTTAAGAAAAGAATAAAGTCACAGATCAAAAAATTGTCAACAAAACATAAGCAGAATCAATATTTAAAACATCACATTGAAACACATGACAATTTGCTGGAAAACAGTGAACATTTTAAAATCGTAAGCAACCAATGAGGGAATAGTTAATATTTACAGAGAAACTAACATATGAATGACAACAGAATTCTCATCTTATTTTCTGGAACAATACTATCAACTAGCTTGAACTAATTTTTAATTATAGAATACTCTATTCAGGAATTGCAGAGCAGATGTTACTTTTAACTATATATACACAAGTCATTGACTAAGATAAACCATATGCTAAGCCATAAAATAATTCTAAATAAATTTCAAAGTATTGATGTTAAAGTAATGTTCTTAAGCACAACAGAATTAAACTAGATATCAATAATACAGGTACCTAGAAAATACAACAATATTTAGAAATTAGGCAAGTTTAAATAACCCACAAGTCAAAGAAGAAATCAGAAGAGAAAATAAAATATATTTTGGACAGGTTCAAAAATTCTTTTGCAAGTCTAACAGAAGTTAGCAGATACTCCATGAACTTCCTCAAAACTTTGTTCAAGGGGGAATACTGTTGAATATCTGTACTGACTGTTTCATTTTCACATGCTTTTTACATTCTATATTTATTATGAAGATTAATTCTATGGTCAAGGCCATTGAGTTGTAACTTCTACTTCATTAGATCAAATTCCAACTATGTTTCTTATTAGTTCCACCCTTGTGGTAAGAATGCAAATGATCTGCAGCATCTTCATCTTCTTATTTTGCATATTTCCATAAGGTCTTGGTAACTTGTCCATATTCATTGAACTCACTGACTCCACACATTCTAATTCTACATAAATCTTGTGTTCAGTTCCCTTTTCCAATTATTCTGCATCTTCTACTAGCATTCTAATTGGGACTATAGTGGCCAATTTCAGGAAATTAACATATTTAGACCACTGATTTTCAACCAGTGTGCCACAAGAATTTTTAAATCATGTAATACCTGACTATTTAGTCAGGGGCACTGACCTCTTTTCCCTTAGAATGTCAAATTAAAAAAAAAAAAAGACAACAGCCAACACAACAATAGCCTTCAATGCGAATGAATCAAAATTATACCTATTTTTTTTGTCAAATTGGCAAAAGATATATCTTTTGGTGTGCTGTGGAATTTCAACAATTAGTTTATATGTGCCATGAGATGAAAAGGTTGAAAATCACTGACTTAGACTATTGAATGCTCCAATTCACAAGTGTCCCTCAATTTACATATCATCTTTCTCTCAACTAATAGGAAATTGATATTTTTAGGATATTATAATAGCACTAGAAGCCCGTTGAACTAAATTTGTGCATGGGGGTGGGGGCCCTCAGCCCAGCCTGCACCCTCTCCAATCCAGGACCCCTTGGGGGATGTCTGACTGCCGATCCCCAGGATTGGACCTAAACTGGCAGTCAGACATCCCTCTCACAATCCTGGACCTATGGCTCCTAATCACTCACCTGCCTGCCTGCCTACTCTCCCTTAACTGCCCCCCCATGCTGGCCTGATATCCCCTAACTCCTCCCCCTACCCACCTGGTCGCTCCTAACTGCCTTCCTCCCGTCAGCTTGGTCACACCTTACTGCCCCCCCTGCCAGCCTGGTCACCCTCAACAGGACCCCCTCCCCGTACCAGCCTAGTCGCCCCATGCAGCCTGCTGTTAAGTTGTTTGATTGTCCCTCACTAACCCCCCTGCTGACCTGGTCACCCCACTCAGACTGCTTGTTCAGTTGTTTGGTTATCCCTCACTAACTCCCCTGCCGGCCTGGTCAAAGGGAGCCATCTTGTGAGGGTGTGATGGTCAATTTTCATATTACCTCTTTATTATATAAGATTTTTGTTTTCTAAACATTTGTTTCTGTCATGTCAAAGTTCAATGGATTTTTTTGCATATTGACCTTGTATCAAGTAACTTTGCTAAAAGAATCTATATTAACACATTATATGCAGGAAATGTATTTATACATTTTACGTATTTATATGTTCTACCAGTGTAGTAGAGTGCGGGACACATATTAATATGTTTTTTATAGACTAGCGGGTAATGTATAAATACATAAACTAAAGTTATCGTAATTTTACTGAACGTTGCCATTTGCACAAAAAATTAGCAAAAATGGCCCGTGCCACCTGTTAGCATGCAATAAAAACTACCCGCAAACAATGTGTTAATAAAAGTTTTGGTGGTCTTCGCACCCTCGCATGCAATGTCATCACAAGATGGCTGCCACAAGATGGCTGCCACATGATGGCCATGACAAAGATGGCCACCACAAGATGGCCACACACACAGCTGAGGCAGGGCCCAGCGGCTACTCCGTGGTGAGGCCTGGGGGTCCCGTGGCTCCTTGCGGCACAGAGGAGGCTGATCCCAGTGTCTCCACCGTCTTGTGTGGAGGAGGTAGGTCACAGCAGGGGAGGGCAGTTGCAGGTGATCAGGCCAGTAGGGGAGAGCAGTGGGATGATCAGGCCAGCAGGGGTGCAGTTAGGCATCAATCAGGTTGGCTGGGGAGTGGTTGGGGCTAATCAGACTAGCAGGCAGAAGTGGTTAGGGGCAATCAGGCAGGCAGGCAGGCGAGTGGTTAGGAGCCAGCAGTTCCAGATTGTGAGAGGGATGTCCGACTACCGGTTTAGGTCCAATCCCCGTGGGGTCCCAGATTGGAGAGGGTGCAGGCCTGGCTGAGGAACACCCCCCTCCTCCGTGCACGAATTTTGTGCACCGGGCATCTAGTGTATATATAATACCTGTATAAAATCTATGTGTAGATTCTTGTTTTCATGTATAAATTGCATCTTGTTTAAATACTAATAGTTTTATTTCTTCCTTTTTACACATTATTTGTTTTATATTCTTCACTTATCTTACTGGGTAAATCTTTGATGCATTATTGATAAAAAGAGTGATAGGAAACATTCTTGTCACATTCTTGAGGGAAAGCTTTATGTATGATTATTATTTCTGTCTTAAATATTTACTTCTCAACATGATCCTTGAATCATATTTTTGAGAAAGCTTTAAACTTTGGGTTCATTTTTTAAGTAATTACTAAATAATTGAGATTATTTTCTACTTATTCTTTTGTAAATTTTGATAACTTTATAAATATTGACAACTTTATAAATATATATTCAGAATTTTCTATTTTATTTAAATTTATTGGAAAAATTGTTTATAATAACTGTTCATATAAATTTTGATTCTATAGGTTTTGTAGTTATCTTCTCTTTTCTTACTAGTATTTGCAATTGGTGCCTTTTAAAAAATATTGAATTTATTGGGGTGACATTAGTTAATAAAATTAAATAGGTTTCAGATATACAATTCTATAATACATCATCTGTATACTTTGTGTGATCACCATCCAAAGTCTAGTCTTTTTTCATCATCATTTATTCCACGATTGTGAATGGTTTATTAATGTTATTTCCTGTTTTTTGTTTTGTTTTTTAATTTTCCCTATCACTACAACTTTGCTTGTTTTTAGGAACACATTATTACTTTATCATTTACATGTGAATAGCCCTTCTTCTATATTTGTATTGCTATAGAGATATTATCACTATATTTATACATTTAATAAAATAAGGCAAAATTCCTTACTGAAATTTTGATTTGTTATTCATTCATATAGAGAATTCTGTCATGACAGTAATTTTTCATAATAATTGCATGATTTGACCCAAATATTTCCTGTTGTTTTCTTTAAGAGATTTCTCAGATTACCTCCTTTCATGAGGATAAGTTAGAGTCATTGATGACAAATGAGAATTGAGATGCATATTAGCCATGTTATGTTAAATTTTGCTATGGTAATGAACCTATAAATCCTAACAGCTTAAAATAACACATTTATATATTGGTCATGGTGTATATTCTTAGGTGATCAGGAATGAGCTCTGTTTATCTTAATCACAGACTCAACCCAATGGAACAGCCATCATTTAGAATGATACTGTTTGTTGATTTGGAAAGGAACACTCTGGAAGGCCATCAATCTACACTAATAATAGACAAATATGTAAATTGGCCATACCTCCGCAAAGCCCCAGAGCCAATCAGGAGGGAATATGCAAATTAGTGGGACAAAGATGGCGGTGGCCAGGGAGCCAGCTGGAGCAGACAGGAGGCTTGGGTTGCTCCCGGCAACAGAGGAAGCCAAGCTTCCCACCTGCCTGAGCTGGCTGCTGAAGGAGGGGCCTGTGGGTGGGTACTCACAGAGCAGGCCAGAGAGACCCAAACTTCCCACCCGCCCTAGCCAGCCACTGACGGAGGTGCCTGTAGGTGGTGGCCAAGGAGCCGGCCTGAGCACACAGGCCACTTGGGTTGCCTGGGCTGGCCTCCGAGGGGGCCCGGTAAACGGCCCTCAGCTCCTTACCCAGGCTGGTTATACCCCCACTGGGGGGCGTGGCCACCCTGCAAACAGCCATTAGCCCCTTACTAAGGCTGGCCAGTGACCCCAGTCAGGTCCCCCACTCTGAACAGGGTATGGCCAGTCTAAAAACAACCCTCAGCACCTCACCCAAGTTGGCCATGCCCCCCCAGTGGGGACCTCCACCCCAATGGGAGCATGGCTGGACTGCAAACCACCACAAGCCCCTCACCCAGGCTACTCCATCCCCCAAGGGAACCCCCAGCTTTATCTGGGACACCATTCAAGGTAAACCAGCCAGCCTCCCACCCATTCACCAGGCCTCTTTCTACACTAATAAAAGACAAAGATGCTAATTGACCATACCTTCACTATGCCCAAGCCACGCCCACCAGCCAATCAGAGCGACTATGTGCAAATTAACCCAACCAAGATGGCAGCAAGCAGCCATGGAGCTAGAGTGAGCAGGAGGCTTGTTGGAACCTGCGATGGAGGAAGCCAAGCTTCCCGCCTGCCCTGGCTGGCTGTGGCCTCCGCTCGTAGCAACAAAGTTTCAATAATAGAAGACAAATAAATCCCAGATACCTGCTTCCAGCCAGACTCCACTGGGAGCTTGGGTGGCTGGGGGCCATGGCCAGCCTGCAAACAGCCTTCAGCCCCTCACCCAGACTGGCCAGGCACCCCAGTGGGGAAGGATCAGCAGAGCCGAGAGGCATCCTGGCCCCGGGATCAGCAGAGCCGAGAGGCCTCCCAGCCTGGGATCAGCGGAGCCCAGGCC
>NW_006295261.1:1034893-1045413 GCF_000327345.1 Myotis davidii | reverse complement strand
CTGGCCAGTGCAGCAGCAGTGGTGGGAGCCTCTCCTGCCTGCATGGCAGCACTAAGGATGTCCTGAGCTGCCAGAGGGATGTCTGACTGCCAGCTTAGGCCCAATCCTCCAGGGAGCAGGCCTAAGCCAGCAGGTGGTCATCCCCCGAAGGGTCCCAGACTGTGAGAGAGCACAGGCCGGGCTGAGGGACTCTCTTAAATGCACAAATTTTTGTGCACTGGACCTCTAGTGTATATAATAAAAGGGTAATATGCTAATTACACTGGGAGACCTTCCAGGAATCCTTCCAGATGTTCTTCTGGACAAAGCCATGGTGGTGGGGCCGAGGTAGAGGTGGTTAGGGGCCAAGAGGGGAGGACAGTTGTGGGTGATCAGGCTGATGGGGGGGGGCAGTTGGGGGTGAGTAGGCCAGCAGGCAGAGTGGTTAGGGAACAATCAGGCAGGCAGGTGAGCAGCTAGGAGCCCGCAGTCCCAGATTGGAGAGGGTGCTGGCCGGGCTGAGGGACACCCACCCCTGTGCATGAATTTTTTGCACTGGGCCACTAGTATACAAATAAATGACTTGACTCTATAATAACATACATCACTTCTAATCATAACTAATTGTTCAGAATTTTTTCACGTATCATCTCATATGACTAAAATAAACAGAAAGAGAAATATTCCCATATGCTGGGGGGTGGGAGGAGCCAGGGAAAGGTCAATGGTGGGAAAGGAGACATATGTAATACTTTAAACAATAAAGAATTTAAATTTAAAAAAAGAACTGAGAAGAAACAAAATTATTTGGTGGACAGCATTTATTAGTTCAAAAGAGTACACTGTTGTTTCATCCAGAAAAATAGGTAAGAAAAAGTAATATTCTCACCAACTAACTATTATCTATGTGTATGAATACATTTGTAAAAATAAACTACATATGAGATTTTTAAAAAAGTAAAAATTTAAAAGCACTGTGTTACCAATAATTATTTCTGTGTCATAGAGATATCACTGACATATTTTTATCTTTGCTTATGTGTTTTTTCAAAAATTTTTTAATATGTTAGCTTTTACAAATAAAAAGTTAAAAATGTAAAAAGAAAACAAAAAAATTGATAGTGAATCAAAGTGTTCAGTTTTTCTGTATACTTCCCCTTTTCTCCTTTCCTTCACCTTTAATCAATTCAAACTACCCTGGTGCTCTGCGGAGAAGCCCACAGGCATAGATTCCAGAGGCATCAGTGGTCCAGGTAGATAATAAAAATTCACTTTCAGTTAAATTTCATCCACCATTACACATAAAGAATACTCAAGAAGAGTATTTTGCTCTATTTCAAGTACACAAGACCTTTATATTTAAAACTAGTGGCCCAGTCACGAAATTTGTGCACATTAAAAGGGAATTAATTAGAGGAAATATTTTAATATTGCTATTTTCCCTTTCTCTATAATAGAAGCGTGAGAGATGAAATTAGTAAAATATATATGAAAATAATATATACATTTATTAATAAACAATAACAAAATGATATAACAACAACAGAGGCATGATATAAAAACAACAAAAACATGACATAAAAACAACCAAAACATGATATAAAAACAACAGTGATATAAACAATGACTAATAAAGTGATTAAACTTATTCTAATATCTCCCTGTACACCACATTAAGAGTGAAAACACTTTCAGGGTGCTTGACTAATTTCCCTTGTGCTTAAGTATTTAGAACTTTAATGTCACATGCTCTTCGAACTCAAGAGAAAGCAACATATAACTGACCATGTGCGAAAAATGAGTTCAGGTAGGAATATTCCTACTCTGTCTAGAGTTTGTCCTTGTGGTTTATTAATAGTCATTGCAAATGCTGGCATCATGGGAAACTGTCATCAGATTAATTTAAATGGGAGGCCAGTGTCAGATGGGGACAAATCAATTCTTGGAATCAGAACAACCTCTCCTTCTGCAGATCCTTTTAATACTTCAGCTTCAATAATGTTAGGTTGTAATCTATTGATGATAAACCTGGTACCATGTTTTTGGACAAAGAATTGCACGTTTAGATATATTTTTAATATTAGCTATAGATATAGTATTTCCAAAGATAGCTTCAATAATAGATCCATTACAAATCATTTCACAGGGGATTTCAATAATATCCATTCCTAAATGAAAACTGCTATCAAGTTTGCATCTCCAAGTTTTACTAACCATGCACTATAAGCAGAATCCTCTGATCTCATATTTGTTGTAAGGGACAACTTTCTGAAACATTCCCAAACATTACAGTAGGTTAAACTTGTTTGTACTATGGCTGATCGCATAGCATGTGGTACAATACTGAGACATTGTCGAAAATCCCCTCTGAGAAGGAGAACTTTCCCACCAAATACAACATTAAAATTCATAATTTCTCTTGGTAATCTCTCTATGGCGTTTATAGCATGACTGGATGCCATGGTGCATTCATCAATAATGAGAAGTTGGGCCTTTTTAATGGTTTTAGCAACTTCACTCTTTATATTGAGTCTAGAAATTGAAGTTTCCTTTAATGGAATTGGTCATTTATATTGGGAATGAAAGGTTCTTCCACCGACAAGTAAATTTGCAGCAATTCCTGTAGACGCTGTGGGTTAAACAGTACCACCATGACCTCTAATATAATGTATTAAACCTTTATAAAGATATGCCTCCATGCTCTGAGGGCAGGTTTTTCCCTCAAACCTCGCCCTCGCTGGAAACAGCTCAGGGAGGGCGCGCTGACTGCAGGACTGACTTCTGGTGGGTTGAGCTTCAGTCGTGACGGGCGTTACACCCAGGGTTTTTATATAAATAGATTGCATTGGTATGAGCTCGAGAAACATCAAGCAGTATAAATGTAATTATAGTAAAAATTGTAAATAACAACTAAAAACATATTGAGATAATGTTTTTACATTTTTAGTAAATTCAAAGTTATCTACTAATTGCTGCTTAATGAGTAGCTATTGACATATTAAAATTCAGATTTACAAATTGGCTTTTTAATTACTGACTGAGCTATGAAGAGTAGGTATTTCCCTGATTGAAATGCACATTCAGAGAGATGACTTCAGAGATTGAGACAACTGAAATTGCTGAGCTGCCTAAGAATAGTTTTATTCTGAAATATAAGAACAGTAAGTATTAGTTTCATAGAAAATTATGTACTTTCTTAATTTTTTGCAGAAAAAGCATTTTTAAAAATTGTTTAAAGTATTACAAATAGTAGAACACATGTCTCCTTTTTTCCCTATTGACCGTCCCCTGGTCTCCCCCACCCACCCGGCACATGCCCTCACCTCCCTAGTGTCTGTGTCCTTTGGTTATGCTTACATGCATGCATACAAGTCATTTGGTTGATCTCTTACCACCCCCCCCCAACCCTCCCCTGCCTTTCTGCTGTAGTTTGACAGCCTGTTTGATGCTTCTTTGTCTCTGTATCTGTTTTTATTCATCAGTTTATGTTGTTCATTATATTCCACAAATGAGTGAGATCGGGTGATATTTATCTTTCTTGGACTGGCTTATTTTGCTTAGCATAATGCTCTTCAGTTCCATCCATGCTGTTGCAAATGGTAAGACTTCCAGGAAAATATAAATTTGTTCCTCCCACACTCATCTAGTTTTATTCAACTTCACTGAATTCTGTACCCCTGACAAAGATTTATGATACCGATCTAACCTTCTGTCAAAACCAGCTCGAGTTCAAGCCAGTTAAGTCAGTCAATAAGACAGACATTAGCCTTGAAGTTCCTTTAATTTTCTTTTATTTTTAAAAAATATATATTTTATTGATTTTTCACAGAGAGGAAAGGAGAGAGATAGAGAATTAGAAACATCAATGAGAGAGAAACATCAATCAACTGCCTCCTGCACACCTCCTATTAGAGATGTGCCCGAAATCAAGGTACATGCCCTTGGCCGGAATCAAACCTGGGACTTTTCAATCCGCAGGCCAACGCTCTATCCACTGAGCCAAACCAGTAGGGCAATTTTCATTTTGTGCAGTGTGTGTATATGTCTGTGTATGAAATGAAAGAGAATTTGAATTTACTTCTGAGCGTAGAATTTTTATTGCTGTTTGGAAGTGGATTTCCCTACCTACAATCCTCATAACCATATCAAACAGATTTAGATTTAAGTCCTCTGAACATAAAACTTATAAGCTGGGAAAAGTTACTTAACCTCCTGAAGTCCTGAATGGGGGAAAATAGCTACTCTGCCTCATTGATTTGAAAATATTAAGATAAAATACATAACATAGTTATTGTGGTACCTCGACTAGATGAAGTACTCAATACATTTTATCTGCACACCACTAACAAAAGTGATCATTTTTATTAATAGATTGTAAAATATTCTCAGTGGCTTCTGTTAAAGATACACTTTTTTCAGTCTATTAGTAATTAAAGAGTAAAACTTAGAAGTTTTCATTTATTTTTCAGAAATAATGGTTTCCAGTGTATGGCATGAGCCTTGGGGAGGGGGGTGTTGAGAGGAGTAATAGTATTAAGTTTTGATTGCCTTTTTTCAATCCATCTGTAGTGAACCATGATGCCCACAAATATTATCCTATTTTAAACCGCATTTATTAAGTCAGTGCACAAATGGCTTATAAAGACATTCTTAAGGCACACTCAAGCAAGTTTTTCATATGGTTGCCCCTCTAGTTGCATGTAGAAAGAACTGAAAATCCACTACTGACCAGGGAAGACTGGGTCTAAAATAGAATGTTCAAAAGTGTTTTAGAGTTTCTGAAGAAATAAATGTATATTATTGATTTTGATCATAAATCCATTATCCTCTCTTATCACACTTGCCAATCTGAAATATGTTTTTGTTCTCTTTGACCTTGTTTCTGGAAATGAAATTGATTTTGCTTTATATCACTGCACCACTTGGAAGCTCCCAGGAGAAGAGCCTCTCAGGTAATTTCATTTTTGATTAAATCAAATCAAATAAAATGAGAGCCTATCCTGCCAGTGTGTGCTGACACTGACTAACATAGTAGCATTTTTCTGCAATAATTTGTCAGTAAACTATAATTGAAGGAGTAAGAAACTGAGATTATACAGATTTTATATTGCTTAGATGATGATATTCACAACTTTGCTCTGTTTTCATTCCTATTTTAAAAATAAATAGAATCCAAGGATAATCCAATTCCTGAACAAATTATTGAGCACTTGCATTAGACACAGCACTAGGCTCTGTGATTGCAAAAAAAAAAAAAAAAAATTAGTAAAGCCACAATCCCTGCCCTGGAGTTACTCATGGCATCATGGGGTGGATTGAACAAGAGGGAAAGTGATCATAGAGTGTTTTCTGATGCAAACCACGCTGTGAGCATATAAGTAATCTAAAGTTTCTCTTGAATCCCAGGAATAAAAAAAAAGAGTAAATAGAGTTAGAAAAAATTAAAATTGTTGAGAATTGCTATATGCTTTTTAAGAACTATGCTAAATATTTTAAATGTAATATTTCAATTAATACTAATGGCAACGTTGCACGAAAAAGATCATCATGTTTATTTATTAAATAAAGAGACTTTTCTATATAACAAATGAGGAAACTAAGTCTCAGAGAATTAAGTTGCTCCCCAACATCATGATAGTAAATGACAGATTGAGAACTTGAACTGAAGGCATGGTGTAATAATGAGAGAAGAAATTAGGTTACAATTCCCGCAGTTGTGAATGGGGATGGAGGGGGAGTGGAAATAAGCCACCAACTATTCCCCCGAATCACAAAGAGTCACCTCATCCTCTGTACCAGTACCTAGATCACTAAATTGAACTTTCTAGTCTATTTCTCTTTCTCACTACATCATAAGCTCGTCAAAAGCAAAGGCACGGTCATGGTTATCATTGTATTGCTTTGCCTTGAATTTTGCTCAATTAATAGCTACTGAATAATATTTGAAACAGTTAAGAATTTGTCCTATATAAGGCCATCTATAGATATTTCAAAGCAACCACTTGAGGGAAAGTGATGCCAGTTTCAGAAGGTCAATTCTGGGGTCACAATACTATTCTACCAAAGCCATTCCAAATTTCTTAGTAAAAGGAAGTGAAATGTATGTTGCTGAAATATAACAAGAATCAAATTCATTTGGCTATTTTTATATTTATTGAATGCAGCAGTCATTATTTATGCTACAAATTCCCTCAAAGATTCACTATTTTAAAAATCCGATGTTAAAGCTTTAAATTTTTACTGATTAAATGAGAAGTGGTATATGTTTTCATTCCCAATTCTCCCCAGTACCTTTTTTTTAAAATATATTGTATTAATTTTTTACAGAGAGGAAGGGAGAGATATAGAGAGTTAGAAACATCAATGAGAGAGAAACATCGATCAGCTGCCTCCTGCACATCCCCCACTGGAGAAGTGCCCGCAACCCAGGTACATGCCCTTGACCGGAATCGAACCTGGGACCCTTCAGTCCGCAGGCCGACGCTCTATCCACTGAGCCAAACCGGTTTCAGCCCCATTACCTTTTGAATTGTAAAAGTAATTATATCCAAATCTTTAAGAACAACTTCTCATAGCAAGGGTTTCAATATGGAATTTAAATAGATGTCTCTAAAATCCTCTATAGTTCTACTTTTTTATTATTCCCAGTGGTAATTTTGAATTTATTAACATGTTAATGAACATTTTGTTGAACTGTTTCTACAGCTAGAGCAAGAAAAATGCATTCTCCTGCCTTAAATAAGTTCACAAAGTAGTTATACAAGCGCCCTCTCCACCACAAAAAAATTTAAAAATGAATTGCAATATAGTGAATACTATGAGGTATGTGAACAAAAGAGAGGAAAACAGAAATGAGAATTCCAAACTTGATATAGGACTTAGGGAGACTCCACAGGAAAAAAGTTCACCTGGGTCTTGGAGGATGAGTAGGAGCATAATAGGTAGCCAAACAGGGCAAATATAATGTAAGCAAAAGGACCAGAATGCACAAAGGCGTTATGAAGAAATCCATGAGACATAAAAGGTGAGATTTTGTGCCATTCTGAGCAGGTGGCTTTCCTTGGAAGCAGGCCTTATCCATTCCTCACATATAAGAGACTTAGATTTTTTTTTTCATCTCATTCTGAGCCTTAATAGAAGAGATTTACAGCAAAGGAAAGCCACAGAGATACAGATATCCCCTCCCTGATTTGCACAGGGTGGAAGCAGCAGTGGCACGCAGGCAATGGACAAGTGTGCTGGTTAGAGGCTTACTCCTCCAAGCCACCTTGGAGAACCATTTCACTGCATCAACTAACATATGGACCGTTGCTCTTGCAAGTCTCTCTTGCTCTGTCTTTCACATAAAAACCTGTACTGCCATCCAAAGTGAGTTTACTAAGACTTCTCTCTGCTGAGGTCAAAACAGCACTATAAATCCTGACATGGAAACGTACATAAATCATCACTCCCTTCAATATACTGCCATGTCCAGTGCTTGGTACTAGACCCACTGACAGGTTATTAAGGGATATAGATAACTAAAAAGGAAATTACAGGATCATGTGAAAGTACTAGAGGAATTTTGAAAAGTTGGAAAAAAAAATGTTTCCCAGAGGAAGTCATATTTAAATGGGGACCTAAGTATATAGCTATAAATCAGCTAGGAGAGAAAAGATGTATGGAGGATAATGAGAAACAAAAGAAAAAGGTTACCAGGTCAGTGAGGAAGTATTCAAGCCATTTAATTCACATTAAAATAGACAAGTCATCCAGCTGAATTAAAAGAAAAATTAATAGTCTGGCTTCAGCTGGAAACAACACTACACAGGCACTCAGCAGGCACTCATGAGTCTACAGTTTAGGACACCAAACTCTAGAAAGAGTTTGCATTATAATAAAAACATATATCCATAAACGCAAATGCATGGAGTTTAGAGTAAGGGCAACAGTTGAGTTGGAAATATATGTTACAGGATTTGGGTGGTTCAAAATGTGGAGTTTTTATGGAGACTCAGGTTAGTTCACCTACAGAGTATAAATCCAAACTCTTGACTTGCTTAAGTATCTTACCATGTGGAGAAGAGGGAATGACACAATAGCACACACTCATCACTATTATGACTGATATTTATTTTATAACTTGAATTTAGGGGCTTTTGAATTATTCCCCTAGTGAGAGAGAATTAGAGGAACTATATAATTTGTCATCTGATCTAGCATGACGTTGAGAATTAAAGGAGCTTATATTACTAACTGGAGGCCCAGTGCATGAATTTGTGTGTAGGTTGGGTCCCTCTGTGTGGCTGCAAGGATTGGGCGAAAACTGTCCAATGTCACCTGTAGCTCCTACCTGCTGCTTCCACTCATCCCGGCCCCACTGTGCCTGCTGTGGGCTTGCGCCCAATTATTCGCGATTGGGAGAGGCTAGCACTGCTGCAGCAGCACTCACCAGCCATGAGCCCCGGGTCTGGCACCCTCCCAAGGGGAGTGGCCTGCGGAATCATGCTCAAACCTGCTCTTCGACATCCCCTGAGGGGGTTCCCAGATTGCAAAAAGGTGCAGAGCAGGCTGAGGGACCCCGTCAGTGCAGAATCAGGCTGGGAAGGAACCACGGGAAGGGCTCCAGGGTGTGTCTGACCCATCTCGCTCAGTCCCAATCAGCCGGACCCCAGCAGCAAGCAAACCTACCTGTCAGAGCATCTGCCCCCTGGTGGTCAGTGCATGTCATAGTGAGCAATTGAGCAACCTTAGCATATCATTAGCATATTATGCTTTGATTGGCTGTTCAGTTGTCCTTGCCGTTTGGTCTATTTGCATATTACCCTTTTATTATATAGGGCTAGAGGCCAAATGCACGAAATTTGTGCATGGAGGGGGGTTCCTCAGCCCAGCCTGCACCCTCTCCAATCTGGGACACCTCAGGGGATGTCTGACTGCTGGTTTAGGCTCAAATCCCCAGGGATCAGGCCTAAACCAGCATTAATACTTCCCTCTCACTATCTGAGACCAGTGGCTCCTAACCACTCACCTGCCTGATCACCCCTAACCACTCTGCCTGCCTGCTGGATCACCCCTAACCACCTCTGCCTTCCTGCCTGATCACCTCTAACCACCTCTGTCTGCCTGCCTGCCTGATCGCCCTTAATCGCTCTCCCCTACTGGCCTGATCTCCCCTAACCGCTCTCCCCTGCTGGCCCAATTGCCCCTTACTGCTTCTGCCTCAGCCCCTGCCACCATGGCATTGTCCAGAAGGATGACCAGTCTATCCAGTCTAATTAACATATTGCCCTTTTATTAGTATAGATTAGAACAGGAAAATAGGCAGGCAGTGGGAAAGTCCCAAGCAAACCAGGGCACATGAGAAAAGTTATTTGCAATAAATACATAATGCTAAAGACTTCAGATTTCACAGATGATTTTCACTATACCTAAAATAATATACTTTAAAACTTGCCTAATCTACCTCCATAAATTACTATACCAAGACAAGGTCTAAATTTTACTGAAAGTGTATCAATGTCAAAAGTCTAAGGGGAAAAATTTTCTAAGGAAGTGTATGTACTCATAAACAAATTTCAAGAAGTATTTTAGTTCTCTATCTAATCAGAAGAAAAAAAGGTTATTCTAACTTAATTTCATAAAAAGTAAAATTCCTTATATTTCAAATGCATAATATGTGCCTAGTGTGCGTCAAGCATTATTTTAGGGCCTAGGGATACAGCAATAAACAAACAAACAAACAAATCTCTACCCAATACAGTTTAAACTTTTAAAATAAAAAAGTAAATTATGTAATATGATAGAAGGTAACTGCAATAAATATTTTATTAGCAGTTATAACTAAATAATAAGAAAACAAAATCAAATTATTAAAGATTTGAAAGAAACAACTATAATTTATTTATATCATTATATTAAAGGAGGAAAACAAGATTTGTATAATAGAGGTACCAGAAGGCATTGAATAAAATTCAACTAAGACCTGTAATAGGAACTCTAAGTAGATAGAAATAAAATAGCAAACATCAAAATGACCTGTGAATTTGTTTTACATCTCTTAATTATTTTTACCGTATTTTTTTATTGCTTAAAGTGTTACAAAGAGTATTACATATGTCTCCTTTTTTCCCCCTTTGAGATTCCCCCAGCCTCCCCTACCCCGCAGTGTCCATTGGTTATGCTTATATGCACGCATACAAGTCCTTCAGTTGATCTCTTAACCCCCAATCTGCCCCCGAACCTTCCCCGGCCTTCCCGCTGTAGTTTGACAGTCTGTTCGATGCTGCTCTGCCTCTGTATTTTTGTTCAACAGTTTATAATGGTCTTTATTATCCATAAATGAGTGAGATCATGTGGTATTTTTCTTTCATTGACTGGCTTATTTCACTTAGCATAATGCTCTCCAGTTGCATCCATGCTGTTGCAAATGGTAAGAGTTCCTTCTTTTTATGGCGGCGTAGTATTCCACTGTGTAGATGTACTACCGCTTTTTAATCCACTCATCTGCTGATGGGCACTTAGGTTGTCTCCAAATCTTAGCTATTGTAAACTGTGCTGGA
>NW_006295261.1:1026645-1034418 GCF_000327345.1 Myotis davidii | reverse complement strand
TATTCCATTGATCTATATGTCTGTTCTTGTGCCAGTACCAGGCAGTTTTGAGAACAGTGGCTTTGTCATACAGCTTGATATCTGGTATTAAGATTCCTCCTATTTTGTTCTTCTTTCTCAGGATCACTGCAACTATTCGAGGTCTTTTTTTATTCCAGATGAATTTTTGGAGATTTTGTTCTAGATCTATGAAATATGCCATTGGTATTTTAATGGGAAGTGCATTGAATTTATAGATTGCTTTGGGTAGTATGGTCATTTTAATGATGTTGATTCTACCAATCCATGAACATGGTATGTTCTTCCATCTGTTTATGTCTTCCTCTATCTCTTTTTCAATGTCCTGTAGTTTTCTGAATAGAGGTCTTTTACCTCTTTAGTTAAGTTTATTCCTAGGTATCTTAATTTTTTTTGGTGTGATGATAAATGGGATATCTTTTTTAGTCTCTCTTTCTGTAAATTTACTATTGATATATAGAAATGCCATAGATTTCTTAGAGTTAATTTTGTATCCTGCTACATTGCCGAATTCATTTATCAAGTCTAATAGTTTTTTGATGGAGTCTTTAGGGTTTTTTATGTACAATATCATGTCATCTGCGAATAAGGACAGTTTTACTTCTCCTTTCCCAATTTGGATGCCTTTTATTTCTTCTTCTTGTCTAATTGCAATGGCTAATACTTCCAGTACTATGTCAGACAGGAGTCGTGAGAGTGGGCATCCCTGTCTTGTTCCTCATAATTTTTAATCACAACTGTCTCACATTTTCTTTAAGCCTTCAAAATAAATCATTGCTCATTACATTTCAGTGTCATCCCAGTTTAGGAAAGAGAAACAGGAGAACAAATCATTACATTTAAATGGGCAGTAACTAAATATTAAAAACAAAGATTTTCCACATTATTTAAATACTAGAGGCCTGTCGCACAAAATTAGTGCATGGGTATGGTTCCTAGGCCTGGCCTGCAATCAGGGCCATCTTTCCCAGCTGCACACACTGGCTCTGACCCCCGCTGCCACCCACCCCTGGTTTCCCATTTGCCATCGGGTGATCGGTGCCTGACGGCTGGGGGAAGGCATTGAGAGGTCAGCTATTCTCACCTGCTCGCTGGCCCCACCTCCACCTCAGGTGGCCATCAGGCGATCAGAGCCTGCCATCTGGAGAAAGGGACCAAGAGGTGGTCAGTGCACCTCAGAGTGACTGGTCCAGCACTAGTTCTGATCATTCTCGTTGCTCTGCCATTAGGGTCAATTTGCATATTACCCTTTTATTATATAGGATGGAGGCCTGGTGCATGGGTGGGAGCTGGCTGGCCTGCCCTGAAGGGGACCATGGATAGAGGTGCGGGGTCCCTGCTGGAGGCGGGACAGGCCTGGGCAAGGGGCCACAGGTGGTTTACAGGCCATGCACGCCCATCCCCTTGGTTTTGGGGGTCTTCACTGGGGGCGGGGTTGGCCTGGTCAAGGGGCCATGGGTGGTTTGCAGGCCAGCCACATCCTCGGCTTTGTCAGGATGTCCAGTCTATCTGGTCTAATTAGCCTATTACCCTTTTATTAGTATAGATTGTACCTTCATTCTCATCCCCCAGAATTAAGTTAATCACATGTATCTTCTTTTTTGTATTTCATATATTTAATAGTTTATTCATTAAGCTATTTTAGAATATATAGAAATTAGATAATGTTGCCTATATTATTCTTCTGTCTTTTAAATATCCAAAGATTTTTCTTAAATTTTGTCCACATATTAGCATTTATTTCCCTGTTCCTTCTTAAGATACTCAGAGTGTTTTATAAACCTTAGTAATAAAAGGAAGAAGTTTTTTTTTACTATTATTCATCCATGAATTTCATCAAAAATCCAAATTTTATTCCAATTTATACTTTTTTCAAGGACAAAAACTTTTTTCAAGGACAAAAAACACCCTGGTTTTCAATTCATTACTCTTCTTAATATTTTTCAAAGAATCATAGAGTTGAATATAAAGAAATCAGTCTAGCATATATTCTATACATCTTATATTAATGTGAATGTCAAAATATCTGTTAAATTAACTCAGTAAACCCTATCTATTTATTATTTAAAACTCAGCAACCATTTTTTAGGCACTGTCTCAAGAAAGCAGAAATAGACCAGGAGTTACACCATATAGTACACAGTTTCTTCAAGGTCAGTTTTTAATTAATGCTGCTTCACAGCTGCTGGTTTTCAGAGAGTCATAAATCTGAAAACCTTTGATGTGGCAACTCTAGATGACTAGCAGATGATTAAAAATTGGATCTTTCCCCATAAAGAGCAGAAAGGGCCTGGAGACTTGTATCTAGTGACCCCTGGCGTGTGAATTTAATAGAATATGTTATACCAATGTTCCATTCACAAGGAGGAGGTTCAGACAGGACCCACTCTTTGCCAATCATTGTTCTAACAACAAATATGAAGAAGCATAAGGGTTCTCACATGCTGTGATAATTCCTATGATCACATGTAGGGATGTAGCATAGCATAGTGGTTCAGTTCAGAACATGGTTTCTGGAGTCAAACTGCCTGAGTTTGATTCCTGACTCCATCATAAGTGTGATTTTGGACAAGTTCTTGAGCCTCTCTATGCCCTACTTTCCTCATATGTACTCATATTTGCTCCATGTTATAATGAGGAATAGATGAGCTAATACATATAGAAGGCTTATTAACAGCTAAGTCCCTATTTGTTTTAAATTATGCATAATTATAACTTTATGTTACAAAAAACTCACAATGCTAAAGGATGTCATAACTCTCCCTCATTTACCTACGTGTTCAAGCAAGCCCACCAGGTGACTCAGGCACATTGAAGTATGAGAGCCAATCAAGAATTGGCTTATCAAGTACTCTTCCATCTGAAATGACTAAAGAACTATCAGCAACTAATATACAGGGAGTAAAAATCATCTGTGGTGATCTATAATAGAAAGAAAAACAAAACTTTCCAATAAGAAAGTCAAAACTTGAAGCTAATTCTGGGCAAGGTTTTTCTCACTAAAGGAAATTAAGAACTTGAGAAAGAACATATAGACCCCAGGCCCCAAACACTGTGATTATGACGTTCAATAGCAATAGTTGCTGGAGCAACTTCAAAATAAAATGTCACGTGCAAGGCACTGAGTGCATATTTGGTAAGTAATATGCTTTTAATAATGATATTTACATTACTATTTACCTGGCACAGTTCTATGCAGAGAGTCATGGGAAATACCAAAGCATAAAATCATAGAGTCAACTAGAAATCACTTGGAAATTTTGTCAAATATTGGTCTATTCTAATCTGTATTTTTACAAAAAATATCCAACCCATCTCAATTTTAATTTAAATAATGTACTTTAATTTCATTTACATTCATCATTATTTATGTACATATCTATAATATTTTTATTGATTTCAGAGAGGAAGGGAGAGGGAGAGATAGAAACATCAATGATGAGAGAATCATTGATCAGCAGACTCCTGCACACCACACACTGGGGATTAAGCCCACAACTCAGGCATATGCCCTTGACTGGAATCAAACCTGGGACCCTTCAGTCTGCAAACCGATGTTCTATCCACTGAGCCAAAACAGCTAGGGCCATCATTATATTTTTTAATATTAAACTTGTAGTCCATCTTAAGTTTACTCAAAAGAACACCAATCAATACAATTTAAATTTCTAAAGTCATCATGTAGTAAGGGGGCTGTAACATCAGTAATATTTAACTAAATTCTTAATTCAGGGGTCTGGACATTCAGACCCTTTAAAATATAAAGAAACCATTCCAGTAAATTAAATACATGGTAGATCTAACACATGTCTCAAAGCAGGAAAGGATAGATATAAGCCAATCAGGAAGAGATAAGTAACCTACAAAATCATCCCTGAGTGTCATATTGACAATGCAGGAGATAAACTAGTAGCATTTGCTGTGAGATCATAACTGACATTTCCTAAAGTCCTGCACATGCTGGAAAATCAATAATTCCTCCTACATTACAAAAAATAACCAGTGTTTCCTACTCGGACTGACCACTTCAAAACACTGTAGCACACTTCCTAAGAAAGTCTCACTATGCTCTGTCCTTGGGCATTTTGCAGTTCAATTATGTTGCTCTTCTAAGACACATTCCTAAATTGAGATTAAATAGTAACCATCATTAAAGATATATGAATGCTGTAGGCTAATTTCAACAGGTCATAAATGTAAGAAGTTCATCAAAAGGTTGATGGAACTTGGGGCTTCGGCAGGGCTGAAGATCTGCATATTATTGCCTGCTGCCAGACATCTGAGGGCAATTCCCCCAACCTGATAATATTTTACTATTTACCAAACCTTACCTTTGGTATGTATATCTGCTTTGCTTTAGGGCAAAATGCATTAATAAAAAGCTAGGGGTCCGGACATTCAGAGAGCTTAATCACTAGAATTAAGTTCCATCTGGCTTCCCCCACATGCCTTCCAAATTCATATTTCTTCTCTAGCCTCTCCATTCATTTATGCACAGCCCCTTTTCCAGATTCCTGAACCCTAGTAGATACTGAGAAAGACCCCAGCATATCAATATGGGACATCCCTTCTACAAATAGTCCTTTTGACTTGATTACAATGTGTCCATAAAGAAGAAAATCACGCAACAATTTATCTCATTATTAACATAGTATAATAATGAATTTAAGATTTCATTTAAATCAATCCAGTATTTCAGTGTCATAGTTTTGTTTTCTCTGAAAGGACTGTAGATGAGTTCTGATTATCAATCATGAAGTAGTCTTATGTGCAAAGACTTATTCATCCTTAAAATGAGTTATAGTAGTAAGGGGTTATTTATGTTAACACATTTCATTCTTTATTTACACAAAGAACACTCATAATAGATGATATTTACAGGCTCAATATTCCTACAGGCTATTTATTTTGATTATTTATATATATAAATCTCTCTCTCTCTCTCTCTCTCTCTATATATATATATATATATAGAGAGAGAGAGAGGTAATATGCAAATTAGGCTGGAATGCCCTAATGGTCACGACCAGCTCAGGAGGAGGGGGGGCCTGGTGTGGGCCCAGAGCCTGAGAGAACAACAAACAGGGCGGCTCGAGCCTGGCCCTGGAGCTAGAGAGAACAACCCTCAGGAGGGCCTATCCCCAGCTCCAGCCCCACAGCCACGGTGCTGGGCTGCTGGGGCCAGAGTGGAGAGCAGCCCGCAGGGGGGCCGGGTTTGATTCTGGTCAAGGTCATGTACCTAGGTTGCAGGCTCCTCCCTGGCCGGGGCCCAGGTCTGGGCTCATGCAGGAGGCAACCAATCGAAGTGTGCCTTTCACATTGATGTTTTTCTCTGACGATGGGGTGGCGCCTTCCCCTGATCATCCCGGTTGCTTCCCGCAGAGGGAGCAGGCCTAAGCTGCCGGTAGGACATCTCCTGAGGGCTCCTGGATTGTGAGAGGGGGCAGGCTGGGCTGAGGGACCCTCCCCCCCCCTTAGTGCATGAATTTCGTGCACCAAGCCTCTAGTATTTTATAAGAAAAATAGTATTTCTACAAGCGATTTGAAATGATTTGGGCATGGAATTAATAATTGTACTTTTGTAAAGATACAAATATAGAATGGAATATGAGTGCCTACTGAGCCACTTTTGGTAAGCAGAACTGGCCCTATGGGATAAATTAATACATTTATTAATAATTGAAGAAGCATTTTTTAAGAGATTATTCAAATAACTTGTTTGCCCTAACTCTTATGTAGCATAGTGGCAAACCCATCCTGAAATTCAATATTTACTGAATGATTTTGTTACTCATAAAATAAAATACTTAATAAAAATAAATTCTAAGTATTAACTTCATTCCAAAATATCCATTTGAGAACACATTAGATGTTTTATTGGATAGGCCTACTTTAGTGCCTGATACATTACATATTTTGCTTCTATTATATCAATCTGGGAAGAATTTGCTATCCTTGTTTTAACCTAAAAGGAGTTAATTAACTCCCAGATTTGCACAGCTTGGAAAGGGCTAGGAAAGTATTTAAGCACAGCTCGGTGTGTTGAAATTGAAATCTTTATTGGAAAACAATCCTATCCTAGGCTGTGTCCCAGAACCGAGGGTACTTCTACATAGCGTTACTTAACATACTGCAAATTATTTTATGAGAAACTATTTTGATTTTACCAATAAATTATTTGACTTTTATTAATACAGGACCTATAAAACAGAGTCGCATGAGAAATGTTAATCAGTTTATTACCTTTCACTGACAACACCAGTATGCAATTTTGTCTATATATCTCTCCTTCTGCTGTTCAATTGCAAATGCTATTTGGTCTTAAATCCTAACTGAAGCATATAACTTGTCATGGGTATAAATAAACCAGGAATCACATTTAAAGAGATAATGGACTCTGTCCTCTGACTCATAAAAACATCAACCACATAAAACTTACTACAGGAAAGAATCACTATGAATGACTTCCATATCCGAAATAATTTTTAAAACTCTATATTTTAATATACTATAATATTTTAAAGACAAATAAGAAAGTAACCAAACCATAGGCCTATACTAAGTCTCTACTGAAAAAGAATTATTGAATGAAACCTGTCAAATAACTAAGTGATAAAAACCAATTTATCACAAAGGTGTTGAATTTATTGAGTGGTCATCACTGAAATCTTATGAGTGGATTACCCATGTGGGCATAGCTAGTTGGGCTAACTAATGTCCTTTTCATATGATCATATTTATGGCTATTTTTCCACCAAATACATACAATGTAATTGTTTTTCCCCTCATCACATTAGATCGATAATTTTCATAAACATTTTAAATTATTCATAAATTTAATAAACCTTCCTAAATAATATGAGTCTCTCAAATGTAGATTTTCTCTTCTGCCACTAAAAATTATTCTTCTACCGCAAAAAAATAAAAATGTTTACTCATTCACTTATATCCATACCTGGAGAAAAGTAAACTAATTATCTATGTACCATTTAAGAAACAAGTGGAAATTGAATCAAGATGGGAATAAGTTAATAAAATAGTGGTTTAAAAGTCTTCTCAGATTTTTAACTTTCCTAATAATACTTGCTGAATCTTTAAAGCCTACTCAGTACCCCCAAATTGAAAACATTAAACAAAAATTTCCTTTTTTATTGAATCATATCCTATCTAATAATAGACAAACATAGTAATTAACCATACCTCCACTATGCTTCCCATTGGCTAATCAGCAGGATATGCAAATTAACTGCCAACAAAGATGGCAGCTGGCAGCCACACAGCTGAAGCGAACATGAAACTTGCTTGCTCCAGTGATGGAGGAAGCCAAGGTTCCCCGCCTGCCGAGGCCCAGCTCTGAGTTCCGGAAGCCACAATGTTTCAATTATAGAAGCTAAACAAACCCCAGATGCCGGCTTTCAGCCAGCCGCGGCCTCAGAGCTTAGAGAGCCAGTGATGGCAGCATAGTTTCAATTATAGAAGCTAAACAAACCCCAGATGCCGGCTTTCAGCCAGCCGCGGCCTCAGAGCTTAGAGAGCCAGTGATGGCAGCAGAGTTTTAATTATAGAAGCTGAACAAACCCAGATACCTGCTTTCCGCCGGCAACGGCCTCAGAGCTGGAGCCAAGCCTCGGAGCTGGAGCTGGCTCTCAGCTCCAGTGACAGCTATAGACGGTAAATAAATCCAAGAATTAAAAAAAAAAAGAGGCTGGGAGCTTCAGTCACCCGCCAGCCTGAAAACAGCCCTCAGCCCCTCAC
>NW_006295261.1:1023765-1026543 GCF_000327345.1 Myotis davidii | reverse complement strand
TGGTCAGTATGCTCTCCCAGGGGTGAGTTCTGCTCAGCCACAAGCCAGGCTGATGGCTGCCAGTACAGCAGTGGTGGTGGGAGCCTCTCCTGCCTCCTCAGTGGCGCTAAGGTCCTACTGCAGCTTAGGTCTGCTCCCCGCTGGCAAATGGACATCCCCTAAGGGCTGCTGGGCTGCCAGAGGGATGTCTGATTGCCATCTTAGGCCCAATCCCCCTAAGCCAGCAAGTGGTCACCCCTGAGGGGTCCCAGACTATGAGAGGGCACAGGCCGGGCTGAGGGACCCCTGTTGCCGCCCCCACCCCCCAAGTGCACAAATTTTTGTGTACTGGGCCTCTAGTATATAAATATTATATTAGTTTTAGGTGAAACATAGCAACTTGATATTTTTATACATAATGAAATGATCACCATGATAAATCTAGTTGCCACCTATTGCCATATAAAGTCAATACAATATTATTGACTATCTTCCCTATGCTGTACTTTACAATCCCATGACTTATTTTATAAGTGGAAGTTTGCACCTCTTAATCTTCTTCACTATTTCATTTGTAAAATATTCTTTAAAAAGACTTCATTTGTACAAGATTTAAAAAATGGTAACCAGCTCCCCAATGAGTAAGAAAGAATATTATTTCTCTTTCTTCCACTAGGCATAGCAACGGGTATGCTATATTTTAAGATAGTTTTCACTCTGCCCTTGATTTCTGCCCTTGATTTGCACAAGATTAATCTCCACTTGACTTCTGAAGAATCATGTATATGTTACAGAGGGAACCAATGATCTTCACCTTGCCCATAATCCTGCTTCCTCCAATCTTCCATATCCCAGTAGATTGCAACATCATCCACATCCACTGTTCAAGTCAGATCCCAGAAGCCAAATGTGATCCATCTTTTTTGCACACCCCCACATCCAAATACTTTACTAAGGTCTGTCAATTCTAATATTAAAACATACTCCAATTTTTCCACATTTCTGTCTCCATTGACACTCTGAAATCAGAGCAACACATTTCTCAGATTATTAAATTGTTTTCCCCCTTGCTATCTTGCATTCCCCTCCCCATTCTCGATGCAACAGCAAGTATGATATTCTTGAAATATACTTTTAGTCATATTATTCCCATCAATGAACTTAAATAAAACTCAAGCTCCTTACCATATGCATGCTGCAGTGCCTGCCTACCGCTCCACATTCCTCTCTGCCACTTTTCTTCTCACTTCACTCAGCAACCCTATTCTCTGTTCCTTAGGTATGTTGGCCTCTTTCTTGAACTTACTATTCCTTTTACATTTCTATACTTCTTCTATTAGCTTAAAAAACATCAAGAAAACAAGATACCTTAAAAAAGGCATCAATAACTTTGATAGTCAAACTGAAAAAAAATGATCAAAGACAGAGACAATGAAATGACGTTATTAAAGTGTTGAAAGCAAATAACTGCCAACTTGAATTCTAAAACTAGAGGAAATATTAGTCCAAAATGATGGTTTAAAAAGGACACTATTAGACAAACACTGAGAGAAAAAGCCATTTGGCAAAATTCCATACCCTTTCATGATAAAACAACCCAACAAACAAACCACTCAACCGACTAGGGATAGCAGAAAACCATGGCAACGCCATAAAAACCATATATGAGAAACCCACAGCAGACACCATTCTCAATGGTGAAAGACAAATATTTTGCTCTAAGATGAGGAACAAGGTGAAGATGCCTGCTTTGACCACTTCTGTTCAACATAGTACTGCCAGTTCTAGCCAGAGCAATTAGGCAAGAAAAGTAAATAAAAGGCATTCAAATTAGAAAGGAAGAAGTACAATTATCTCTGTTAGCACATAATATCTTGTATGTAGAAAACCCTTAAGATTCCACAAAAAAACTACTATAACTATAAATGAATTCAGTAAAGTAGGATACAAAATCAACATTCAAAAATCGGTCACATTACTATACACAAAAAATTAAAATCTAAACAAGAAATTACATAAATACTTTTATTTACAATATCATACATAATATTGTTAAAATGTCAATACAACCCAAAGTGATCTACAGATTCCATATATTCCCTATCAGAATTCCAATGGCATTATTATTATTATTATTATTTTGCAGAATAAAAAAAAAACCATCCTAAAATATCTAGGGACACTGAATAGCCAAAACAATATTGAAAATGTTGGAGGAATAACAATTCCTGATTTCAAATTTTAGTACAAATCTATCAGGTGTCCTGGTTAATAATGCAGATTTTGTAATCCAAGAAAACACAATAATTTCAAGAGAAACATCAAAAGTGCTTTATTCAAAGTAATGTGCATCACTAGCTACACATTTCCCCCATCTTTCAGGTAATTTGTGGATACCGTCGCAATAGAACTTTTCTTGTTTTGAGGCAAATCATTCAGAGACCCAAGTTTCCACTTCTTCATGTTTTTAAGTGCTGCTCAGAAAAGCATGTGCCATCTATCAGAACAAGTGATAATCTGAAGAGGCAAGGGCTGGTGAATACAGTGGTTGGGTTAATACTTCCCTGGCAAGATCTTTTAACGTGTCATTAACTGGTTTTGAAGTGTGTGATGGTGCGTTATCATGAAGCAAAATTACTTTGCCATGCGTTCTGGCCCATTCTGGTTGTTTTATGATCAAACTTTGGTTCAAATTGATTATTTGTTGTCCGTAGCAATCAGTATTAATGGTTTCAACTGGTTTTTGAAGCTCATAATACACAACACCTTCCTGATCCCACCAAATGAAGAACATTCTCC
>NW_006295261.1:1020185-1023725 GCF_000327345.1 Myotis davidii | reverse complement strand
CTGGTAAATTTTATCCTGTAGTTTTCTGAGTCCATGTCTTTTACCTCCTTAGTTAAGTTTATTCCTAGATATCTTACTTTTTTTGGTGCGATAGTAAATTGGATTATTTTTTTAGTCTCTCTTTCTGTTAAGTTCACCGTTGGTGTGTAGAAATGCTATAGATTTCTTGGTGTTAATTTTGTAACCTGCTACATTGCCGAATTCATTTAAGTCTAACTGTTTTTTGATGGAGTCTTTAGGGTTTTCTACATACAGTATCATGCCATCTGTGAATAATGAGAGTTTGAGGTCTTCTTTTCCAATTTGAATACCTTTCATTTCTTCTTCATGTCTAATTGCTATGGCTAGCACTTCCAGAACTATGTAGAACAGGAGTGGTGAAAGTGGGCATCCCTGTCTCATTCCTGTTCTTAGGTGAAATGGTTTTAGTTTGGGCCATTGATTATGCTGTTGGCTGTGGGTTTGTCATATAAGGCTTTTATTACTAGTATGTTGAGGTATGATCCCTCTATTCCCATTTTGTTGAGATTTTTATCAGTATAGAGTGTTAGATTTTGTCAAGTGCTTTTTCTGCATCAATTGATATGACTATGTGATTTTTATCTCTCAATTTGTTTATGTGATGTATCAGATTTATTGATTTGCTTATACTGCACCATCCTTGCATCCCCAGGATAAATCCTACTTGGTCATGGTGTATTTTTCCATCTCTTCACTCTCAGTCTGTGTGAGTCCATTGTTCTGAGCTGGGTCTCTTGTAGACAGAATATATATGGGTCATGTTTTTTTATCCATTCAGCCACTCGATGACTTTTGAGCTCCATATTTCCCCTTCAATTTTGAATGATAGCCTTGCTGGATAGAGTATTCTTGGATTCAATCCCTTTCTTTGCATCACTTTGTAAATTTCCTTCCATTCTTTTTCTGGCCTGATGTGTTTCTGTTGAGAAATCTTTTGATAATCTAATGGGAGATCCCTTGCACATACCTTTCTGTCTCAAACATTTGCCATTGTAATTAAGAGGTGTCTTGGTGTGGGTTTCTTCAGGTTCATCTTGTTTGGGTCTCTCTGTGCTTGTGTGACTTTTTCTTCCCCACATCAGGGAAGTTTTCTGACATTATTTCTTAAAATAGGTTTGCTAACCCTTGTTCCTCTTCTTATTATTTGTATGTTGCTTCGTTTCATGTTGCCCAAAGCTCCCTTAGGTTCTCCTCTGTCTTTGAATTTTTTTCTCTAATTACAGTTCAGTTTGGGTGTGTTTTGCTTCCCTGTCTTCTAATTCACTAATTTGGTCCTCTGCTTCTAGTCTACTGTTGAAACTTTACATGGTGTTTTTTATTGCATCTGTATCTCTTCATTTTTTCTTGATTCTTACATAAGTTGCTGATTTTTTCATCCATCTGGTTTATGAATTATATGACCCTTATTCTGAATTCCTTTTCTGACATATTGCATGCTTCTATTTCACTTAGCTGCTTTTCTGACAATTCCTCCTCCCCTCCCTTCTTTGGGGGTTTCTTTATCTACTCATTTTTGCTCTCACTGAAGGATCTAGGTGTTGAGTCATGCAGGGGCTGATCCTTGGATGGCAGTGGCTTCTTAGGCAGCGGCTCCTCCTCGGGTAGTTGCAGCAGCTGCTGCTCCTCAGTTGGCGGTGGCTCCTCTGGTAGGCTCTGTTCACAGCAGTGGTGGTTTCTCTGGCTGGCAGGGGCAGACTACCCACAAGCTGCTGCTCCTCGGATGGGTGCAGGCTTTTCATGCAGCTGCCACTCCTCAGATGGGTTTGGGCTGCACATGACTACTGGTCCTCAGTTGGGGGTGGGCTACTCCTCATACCGGGGAAGGCTGCTCATGCAGCTGCTGCTCCTTGGACAGGGGTGGGGTGCTCATGCAGCTGCTGCTCCTTGGACTGGGGCGGGTTGTTCACACAGCTGCTGCTCCTCGGGTGGGGGTGGGCTCACACAAGGCTGTTGCTCCTTGGATGGTGGTGGGCTGCATGAGCCTGGCACTCCTCAGTGTGGGGCAGGAAACTCACATGGCTACTGCTCACATGAGCACCCTGTGATAAAGCATTGGGCCAGTAAGAGGAGAGCGCACTTCAGAATTCCCAGGGTGGCTGGAGTCTTGGTGACTGTAGGACCATAGCTGAGGCAGCAGGTCCCTGGTAGGGGTGGCTATAGAATCCCAGGTGTTATCTGAGAGCACCTTAGATGGAGGTGAGGCTGGGCTCCCAGTAACAGCAGCTCTCCCCTTCAAAAAGGCGAGGCCTCTGCAGAAGAGCTGGCCACCCCGGGACTTTTTTGCTGAAGTAGCAGAGGCTGCTTGGTTAGGTGAGCCCCTAAAGATCCTGCAGGATCTAACTGTTCACAATCCAGGACTACTGGCTCCCAACTGCTCATCTGCCTGCCTTCTGCCTGACTGTCCCTAACTGCTTCTTCCTGCCAGCCTGATCACCCCCTAACCACTCCCCTGCCAGCCTACTCAATGCCTTACTGCCATGACCACACACTCCTCTTTTGCTCCCTCACTCATTCACTTTCTCTCCCTCAGTGCTGCCTTCTTCATGCCGCTGTAGTTGGGTCTGGAGTGTTATTGACCCATTTATGGATGGAGTCTCCTCTCTGAGTGTCTGATTATGTGGCTCGCTCTCTAGTATATTGGCCAAACAGAATAAAATTCACCTCGACGAGATATGACACAAAGGGAACAAAATACAAATGTACTCACAACACCAATAACCCCAATATGTGAACACCAGAGAAAGGAGAATTAGGATTCCCTGCTGACCTGGTCCCTCCCAACTGCCCTTCCCTGTCAGCCTTATCGCCCACAACTGCCCACCCCTGCCAGCCATCTTGTGGTGGCCATCTTGTGTGTTGGAGTGATGGTCAATTTGCATATTACCTCTTTATTATATATGCATATATATATGGAGGAAAAAGCAGAGAACAAACAGATAAACCAAAACATACAAACCCCAAATACCCAATAAATAGGGTGGGGGCAGAATCTTATGTACAAAAAGTAAGGTTAAGAATTGGATGGAAAAAAAAAAAGAATTGGATGAATATGGGGAGGACCTCAGTGAAGTATAGAGTAAGTAGAAAGAGGATGAATGGATAAGAAGAAAGAGAAAGAGAAGAAAAAAATAATAGCAATAAAAAAATTTAAAATTGATTTAAAAATAGGATAAAAAATAAAATAGAATGATGAAAAAATAATGCAAAAAGAAATAGAAAATAAAGAAACAAATGAAAAAAGTAAAATAAAGAAAAAACAAAAGAATAGTAAAATAAAAATAAAAATGAAAAAGTGAAATGTCATTTCTCTGGTTTCTTTAAGGTCCGACTCTTCTGTACTGTCTGTAGCTTCTCATTTTCCTGCTGCTGGGACTGAAGACTTCACTTCAGGCCAGTCCCTGTGGATTCTCAGGGGCTATTCAGATCTTTATTTTTTATTTTTTGTATCCTTTGTGCCACTCAGGGTGTAGTCTGGGTGTGGCTGTATTGGTTGCCTGGAGACTGCAGGGTGGGGCTTTT
>NW_006295261.1:1017431-1020125 GCF_000327345.1 Myotis davidii | reverse complement strand
CAGACCCCCGGCCACCTCTCCCGGACCCTCTCATTTCCCTAGCCTCTCCCCAGATTCCACAAATCCACACTTCCACCTGGACCTCAGCCATATGTGAGTGTCTGTATTTGAAGGTTCTATGAACTAGGTTCAGTGAACAAAAGCAAAGACCAAAAAGAGGAGAAAGAGCTGTGCCACTGTGAGCCTCTCCCTCCTCCTAGCATGGTGCAGCCTGGGCAGCCGTCCAGAATGCCTCCTCTGGGCTCAGTATCTTATTACTGTGGACCCAGATCTAGAATCCCCTGCCCCCAGCAGTCCTGCAGACCTATCTACAAACATCATGCCTGTCCCAAGGGACGCAACCTTGGTGCCATGCAGTTTCCCTCACAGTTCTCTCTAGCCCAGTTCCCTGATTTTGCTGTTCTCCAGGTGTCCTCTGCCCTTCCAGGCTGTGAATTGTCTCATCAGCTGTGTCTACTTCACCAACTCAGGGTGGATGTTATTTGATTTAATTGCTCATTCTATCTGCTCCAGGACAAGGCTCATGACATGTTCGTCTATTCCGCCACCAGTTTGTCTCCCTATCTTTTAATATATAGATAGATAGATAGATATAGATATCAATAAAATATTAATGAACATAATAGAAAAGTTCAATGTGATATTTTAAAACAATGTTTATTTCTAGAATGCAAGGAAATAATATATATATTCCATTACTGTATAGATCTACAGAAAAATTACATAATTATCTTTATAGAAGCAAAAAAGGCATTTGACAAAGCACAACAACTACAATTGTAAAATGACTCAAGTTTTTTGAAAAGCTTTAGCTTTTAAATAGGGAAATACTAAGAACTTTCCCACAAAAGTCAAGAGTAAGATTGGGATATTCACTATTTCTACATCTGGTTAACATGCATTTAGATAAAGAAAAACAATTAGATAAAGAAGTAAGACTATAATTCCTTAATAGTACAGATACCTATTGGCTACAACAAAAAAGAAATCACAGGTGACATTGGAGAGCATAGTTTTGGAGAAGAGGCCAAGTCAACATTCTGCTGGGAGGAGAGGAATTGGAAAGAAGGAATATATACATATGACCTGTCCTTTTGTAGAATTCTATTGTAAAGGAAAGCCGGGTAAAATTATATAATACATATTTTTCAAAGAGGGGAAAATAGCATGTATGTTTGTGTATTGATGGAAATAGCCAGTAAAATAGAAAAATAACCATGATGCAGGAGAGAGAGGATATATTTCTGGAGCAATGTCCTTGAGTGGCCAAGAGGATATTGGATCTGATGGATGAGTGAAGGCCTGAGGACCAGGGACAGTTCACTTCCAGTAACAAAGGGATAGGCAGGGGCTAAGAGTAGGAAATGTGAAAGTGGAATTTATGGAAATTATCTTTTGAAGGTCTTATATTCCCAATAAAAAAGGTGATAAGTTTATCCACCAAGAAAGAATATGAGGCAGAGTGTTGGATTTGGAAAAATAATCCAGAGGAACACAAGGGTAAAATGATTAGGAAAATACAATGCCAGGAAGCATTAATATGAACTTGCTATATTATCTACCATGAATTGGAATATAAAAGAAAATAGGGCTTGGTATTTTTCCTCAGATAACTTCCTCTTTGAGGGTGCAGTCATGAAACAGAGAGTGAGATATACTAGTAATGACATTTGAGGTCCAGGAAAATACATTTTAAAAGCAGGGCAAAAGAGAAACAAACATGGAATATAAGAAACACACAAAGGACTAGTTTCAATATTTAGCCATGGAATTTGAGCTAAGTAAGGAAATGAGAACAAGACAGGAGTGAGGGAGAGTGGGTGGGGGTAGGATTGTAGGTTCCAATAGACTGCATACTTAAAGTGACTACTAAAGATTCTTCAATCATAACCCCGGACTTCATGTAAACACAAAATTGAATTATCCAAAACACATTGGTATTATCTTTTAAAACATTCCATTTCCCATTGTTTTTCTAGGCAATATTTACCAATGCTTTTTGAGTTTCTGTTGTCAGAGATATTTCTGAAGTTAATATGTAAATTATTCTTGGGATAACAAAGGAATATCTATATATTTTTTTTATTTTATAAAAAGGGAGGCTATCTTAAGTGGCATTTCATCAAAAGACTAAGATGAAAAGACAATTTCTTATCAAAAGGAATATCCCTCCAGAAGGTGAACGTCTATGAGTAGATGAATAAATTTATATACTAATTAAGAATTGAGTAGCAAATGAATTATAAATTCAATTCTAATATTAAAAATTTAAGACATGACAGATTTGGTCAATTAAATCTCTTGGCTGTATTGGTTGCCTGGAGACTGCAGGGTGGGGCTATCTCTTCAAGAGAAAATGGCTGCCCAGGTACCACATGTCAGGTATGACTCAGTGCCAGACTCACGGCCACCTCTCCCGGACCCTCTCATTTCCCTAGCCTCTCCCCAGATTCCACAAATCCACACTTCCACCTGGACCTCAGCCATATGTGAGTGTCTGTATTTGAAGGTTCTATGAACTAGGTTCAGTGAACAAAAGCAAAGACCAAAAAGAGGAGAAAGAGCTGTGCCACTGTGAGCCTCTCCCTCCTCCTAGCACGGTGCAGCCTGGGCAGCCGTCCAGAATGCCTCCTCTGGGCTCAGTATCTTATTACTGTGGACCCAGATCTAGCATCCCCTGCCCCCACTCCTCAC
>NW_006295261.1:1011823-1015832 GCF_000327345.1 Myotis davidii | reverse complement strand
AAAGAGTTCACAGAATGTATGAAAGGGTTGTTCTAAGTGGTTAAATTGACATCCAACTATAAAAAAAATAGAGTAATAACTATTTAAAGGAGACTTTTTAAAGTTAAAAAATATAGAGCAGGTTTTTCTAAAAATCAAAACTCTCTTAAATCATTACTGTAATAATTATAGTTATAATAATAACTGTTTTTAGTTTTTCTACCGTGTACAAACACAATATAGTCCTAACAACAAATCCCTAAAGCTGACATATTTAGAATATTTACTGATAGGGAAACTGCATTCCCTAGTAGGATTTTATTATGCTCAAGTTAATATACATAGTAAATGCCAGAACCATAAATTAAGCCATGACTGTCTGACTCCAAAGACAATTGCTCTCCTACAATTTTTACATTAAGAATGTAGAAAAGCTAACTTTAAAAATATTGAGTAACTTGACAGTAAAAGTGGTTTACACTGTACAACCACTTATAAAGGGAATTCTAACAAAGCCTATCTGGGGTTGACCTATATGACCTAAATGATTCTTTATAATCATGATCTTTCTGTGACAAAAAATAGTCCTGAGACTTTGATGCAATAATATACAAAATTAGGCAATATCCCATCAGAGGTTATCTGTATAATAATATGCCCATATCACAGACTGCCTAGCTATACTGACATATGTGTCTAGTCCCAAGCCCTGATTTGATTGTAAGTAAAGAACTCAAGCCTCAGATGGGGCTCAATTAATTGGCGCATACTTCCATACACCTAAAAACTTGATTCCTGATTGGGGTACCTATGGAAGGCAATCAGGCAACCAAACAATGTTTTTCTCTCACATCAATGTTTCCCTCTCTCTCCCTTCCTTTCTATCTCTAAAAACAAGTAAAAACATAACCTAGGGTGAGGATTAAAAAATAATAAAATAAAATAAAGTAAAGTTTCTTCTAATAGATAAGTGCCCATAAACCACAGTGACAACACACTGAAGAATGAAAGTAAACATGCAGGAAGAAATGGGGGTTAAACAGAAAGGAAGACATGTTGGCAAAATTCTTTTTGAAATTCATGGTTTAAAAAGTAATAATATGTGGAGTTAATTTTTTTTAAAGAAAGATAAAATTCTGAGAAAACATTAAAGCAGCAATACTTTAGAGCCAAGTATTCTAAAGTTTTAATCTTCACATTCTATGGGACCAGGTAAGACTGTATTTTATAAATTAGTTTCACAGACAACTATCAAAAGAAATGTATAGTGTGTTAAACTTTCAAATTAGAAAAAGTAAAATGAGGGGGAGAATAAATCAATTTAGAAAAAACAGAAACAATAAAGAAAATAGAATAGAAAAAAGAAAAACAAAAATCCACAATATATGATAGTAGAGATAAATATAAAGTCATCTAAAAGCACAATTATTCTGCAACTGTCAAGCTTTCTAACTCAATGGAGATATAGGCAAAGCTGTGCAATGGTTGAAAGACACAATGTTAAGATGTTAATACTCCCACAAATTAATCTACAGATTCAATGCAATCCCATTGAAAATCCCAGGAGGCTATATTTTTAGAAATTGACAAGCTGATTTTAAAATTCATATGGAAATACAGACCATCTGAAATAGCCAAAACCACTTTGAAAAAACAAAACAAAATTGGAGAATTAACACTATATATTTTAAAGACTTATAAAATTATAGTAAGCATCACAGTATATAGTACTGGCAAATAGATCAATGATACAAAATAGAGAGTCTAGAAATAGACCCACACATCTGATCAAGTAATTTTCAACTAAGTTGCTAATGAAGTAAAATGGGGAAAGAATTATCTTTAATAAATTATGCTGCAACAATTCAAAGGCCACTCGAAGAAAAAAAAAAAAGGACACCTAAAAATGACACCTCAACTCCTGGCTCACACCAAAAACTAAAAACTAAAATGAATCATGGGCCTAAATGAAAGAAAGAAAATTTTAAAATATTTAGAAGAAAAAGTAGGAGAAATCTTGATAGATTTGACAACATTTTTTTTTTATGATAAAAAAAGTATAGGCTATTTCAGAGGAAAAACAAGTTGAGTTTCATTGAAATTGAAAATTTTTTCTCTTCAAAGAATACTGTGAAAAAAATTAAAATTCAATTCACACTGGGAAACAATAGTTTCAAAATAAAAAACTGGCCAAGGACTACGTAAATAATAAATTTAAAAAACCTTTACAACTCAATAAAAAGGCAGCAAACTAATTTAAAAGTGGGTCAACTTTAAACACAGTTACCCAAAATAAAAACATACAGATGACAAATAAGCTCATGGAAAAATGTTCAACATCATTAGTCATTAGGAAATTGCAAAAACCACAATGAGATACCATTACACACCTACTACAAAGTCTATTATTAAAAGGACTGACCATACCAAGTGTTGGTGATGATGTGGGGCAAGTAGAATTCTTATACACAGATGATGGTCAGGTAATATGATGCAACTGTTGGAAAACAACTTGACAGTTGCTTAAACATATACCTACCATATATTCTAAAAGAAATGAAACATTTGTCTACACAAAGATTTATATGTAAATGATAAAAGCATCTCATACTGTAAACAACCCAAGTATCCATTAACAGGTAAATGGATAAACAATTTTATGTTATTTCCACACACTTACAATTCAGCATTAAAAACAACTACTGATATTGGAATCTTGGAATAAATATGCTGAGAGAGAAAAGCCAAACAAGAATAGTGCATACTATAAGATTCTATTTACATACAATTTTAGAAAATCATCTTTATCACTAAAGATTTTATGGGTTTCTCAATAAAATAAAAATAAAATAAAATAAAATAAAAATAAAATAGCAATTGTCAGCCTGATATTTTAGGGTTGGAATAGCTTTGGAAAGAAAAACTCTAATTGCAACCCTCTTTTTCTAATGATTCACACTAAAGGTTGTCTAGGTTCTGGGACATGGGTTCACCTAAATTAAAGTTCTGATGAGTGACAAAACTTGTTAGATTTCATCAGGGATGTGATGTAATTCCCAATGAATTCTTTGAATTTGGGCAGAGCCCTTAAATCCCTCCCCCCCTAGCCTTTGGCAAGTGGGTATATTTCTTCTTTCATTTCATAATATCCAAAATTTTAATATGCAAATGGACTCAAAATTACTGAGAAGGTATCTCCACAATGCTATAGATCATCTGCACCAAAATTCTCCATTTAAATTAAAACTTAATGATTTATATTAAGGTCATTTTAAGAAAAAAATTTCTAACAAGTGGTTGCAGATACTCCCATTTCTTAGATGCTCATTGAACTAATTAATGAAAAATACTTTCATATATTATGTGTGTGTCTGTTGAACACAGTTTATCTAATTTCCTATTTGAAAGTTCATGCTCTGTTGTTTATCTTTGGAGGATATGAGAATCCTATTGCCCCGATTTATGAGAAATATTCCAATAGGCAGATTTGTATTTGTTTTTATTCAGTTCACTGAAATTCCACAATGTCAATTACACTGAGATCTTAATGTCTCCTGGAGGTAGGAAAAAATATGCAAATTTTATTTGTAATGTCCAGTAAATTCATCTATTTACCGTATTTGCCGGCGTATAAGACGATTTTTTGGCCCTGAAAAATATGCCTCCAAGTGGGGGGTCGTCTTATACGCCAGGTACACTTCAGATAGACTGCCCATAGTGCTTGCCCCGTGCCATAGTGGCCTCCCGATGCCCGCCCACTTCATTCCACATACCGTTCAGGCATCAGCAGCGCTGCTGGGTGTATGCTCGGCTGTTATGCGATTTTGCTGTTATGCGATTTTACCACACTCGCAAAATCGCACACAGCCGATCATACACCCAGTATGATAGCGCAAAATCGCGAATCGCGATACCATACTAGGTGTATGGTTGGCTGTGTGCGATTTTGCGAGTGTGGTAAATTCGGGTTACCGTATATTTCTTTATATATGCATTGAAGATTCGCGATTTTGCTATATCATGGTGCCTG
>NW_006295261.1:1005438-1011344 GCF_000327345.1 Myotis davidii | reverse complement strand
TTAAAATGTTAAAATCAAATCTGATATTGTTTTACCTTTTATTTGGTGTGTGGAAGGTGTGCGGAAGAGGGGGTAGTCTTATACGGCGAGTATATAACAAACTCTGTATTTTGAGTGGAAATGTTAGGGGGTCGTCTTATACGCCCAGTCGTCTTATACGCCGGCAAATACGGTATTTGTAAATCACTCCCCATTGACCTCTTCTACGCTTTTTTCTTTATCAGAAACACATTTTTGTTAAAATTATATGTGTTTCTTCTTCAATGGACTTTAAGACTAATGACTTTAAATGAACCACCCAAAATCATACATAATCATATTCTTATAGCTTCATTTCCATAATGAACTTTGGAAAGCTTATGTGCGAGGAATCTAATATTTTTTATCTTAGCTTGCCAGTGTTTAATGTCCTGTTTTAAAGTTTAACTATAAAGTAATAAGATTAATTTTCCTGTTTGACTTGCACAGTGGCTCTAAATACATAGATTTTTATTTCATGCTGGCCAGGCTATCCTGCATGTTTTGTTGTTATTGCTATTTTATTACAAAGAAGAAGAGAGAGGGAGAGAGAGAGAGAGAAACATTAATGATGAAAGAGAATCACTGATTGACTGCCTCCTGCTCGCCCCCTACTGGGGATTGAGCTTGCAACTGGGGATGTATCCTCATCCAGACTCGAACCTCGGACCCTTCAGTCCACAGGCCAGCGCTCTATCCACTGAGTCAAACCAGCTAGGGCTGCCCTGTGTTTTTGATGGAAGAAGTAAATACAAGTTGAAAAGCTATTCTTAACTCTTTGTGTCTGTTTCTAATCGCCAATATTTTTAACAATAAAATGCCTCTCCCTGAAGCATATTAGGTACCAAGTAAGCAGGATAATCTTTAATATAGGGTAAGTGCCATCTGTTTCTCTCCTTCTTCGGAGCTATATTTTACTGTCTCATAAATTCTTATGCCCTTGTGTATAGCATAGCAAAATTCATTCTAAAACTGAGTAGTAAAAGAAATGGAAGACTCATATTTCCCTCCCCTCCTCTTTCTTTTCTGGCAATTTCCAAGCAATGAATGCCTTTTTTAGCCATGCAAACCATGGTGGATGTATAAACCATGAGCATGCAATGATTAGGATAACCACTGTAATTTTAACATAGAGTCAACAAATAGAGTAACTATTAAGTTGGATAAAATTAAAATTCAGTTTAATAAGATATATGGTGTGAAAGAACAACTGATCTAGAGCCAGAAACCAGGATTCTAGTGCTGGCTTTGTATCTCCTTTCCTGTGTTCTCTTTGATCCCCTTCTCTTGTCTATTAACAGGCTAAGGGCTCTATTCTTTTTAGTTGAATATTGTGAGTCCTTTTCACCATGCTGATTATTGAAATAAAAATCACCCCACCAGTATTTCCTCTGCCTAATTTTTGCTTATTGCTAAATTATATTTAAAATAAAGTGGGCTTACAAGTACAATGCCTGATTATAGTTATGTTTTATTTGGCTTCCTTTATAAAACTACTGTTTTGCTTTTAATATCTTTAGGATTTGTGTGTCCTTTGAAAGGCTGCTAAATTCAGTTTCTTATAGCAGATTCTATTACAGCTTTAAACAGCTGACATTGCACCCTATTAAACATGATTACATTTGGAAGATACCCTTTAAAAACTAAAAAAGATGTAATTGGACTGTAGTGAGTAGACTATAGTGAAGCCGAGAAAAATAAAAAGTGGAATCAGGATTTTATGTTATGATAAATAGAAAAGGCATCTCAACACATTCTTGTCAAGCTATCCTGACAAATATAGTGCAAAATCTATAAATTCATTCTCTTTTTTAAGGCAGAGAGAAATGTAAGATGATACCGAGTTCAACAGTAAGTGAAAATTGAGTCCACCTTGACGAGACTACTAAACAAATAAAGTGACTGAGTCAAAGCAAACTGTGAATTTGTCACAGATCCCTGCAGTAAGCAGATTTCTCTTATTGTCACAAAGAGACCTTCATGTTTCCTGAAGACAAGCATTTTCTTTCTAACTGAGGATATGAAAGTGTCTTATACAAACTGTCAATACAAGGGATAACTTTGAAGAGTGGTGCACCACCACATGCAGGCTAATCTTCCTGGACAAAGAACCCTCATCTGTCAGGTAGAAAAATAATGGCTGATAATTAAGGCAGATTAGATACAGAGAATGGTACAGGGCCCTGAAGTATATTGCCTGGGCCTTTGCCAGGCCGAAGGGACAAGTCACCAATTCCAATGTTTGGCCTTTAATTTTCTAGCTGTTTGTTTCTGCTTCAGAGATTGCATTTTACTAAGACAAGTCAAAGATAAAAACAAGTAATGAATGAATCTGATTGTTAGTAATCTGGGCAGGAGAAATGAACAAGACAAATGTGCTTTTAATTAAGGCCCATGGCCAACATTCTAATGGAGGCAAGTTCGCAATGTGATTCAAAGGCATTAGCAATTAATGATGTTGATAGTGCCACAGGCAAAGGGCTCATACATTAGAGTTCTTGTCATTGAAATCTGCTGGATTGCCAGGAGAATTTTACATCCTAACTTGCATGAATTGAATCATTTATGCTTTCAAATAAAGTTCACTGATCCATTTACTAATAAAATTCAACCAACAGATTTATGGGGGAAGGCCCTGTCAGTCACGCAATCCTGTAGGGAATTCATAAATAAGATTTAGGGAGTTATTTTCTTATTCAGAGCTTAGAAAATAAATCTTTCCCTTTATTTTCTGCTACTTGGAAACTTCATGATCATAGAAATAGTATACAAAATGATTTCTGTCTAAAGAGAAGTATAATACTTTAAAATAGACAAAACAAAATGCTATACTTAGAGCAAACTGACTGCTGTATAGAATATTCTCCAAGCTAAGAGCAAACACAGAAAAATCACATCTTTCCAGGTATTTGGGAAGAGATTTACCAAAAGAACTGGAAGGAAAAACAGCAACTAGAGAAATGAGCACAGGGGAAAACATATCTTGGCTACTTTGGGCCAGAAAGAAAAGTTGAGTAATATGAACATCATGACCCCATCACTCTGACAAGTGTGACTGGTCGCTATGTCATCTACACGCCCCACATTGCATTACCCTGAAAATGGCAAAGACCCTGCTCTATGTCAAAGAGAAACTGAAGCTAAGATGGTACAATCAGGCCTTTCTCCCCCAATTTATACTAGTCGTTGACAGTGCCTGACACTTGCTTATTAGTTCATTCTATAAATATGAGCCTCTTATGGGCTACCTATTACAGGCTATATGCTCAGATTCTATAGACAAGTATGAGATTCATACCCTTGAAACGGAATGTAAAATTTATGTGGGTTTTTTTTTTTGAGAAAAGTCCATAAATTTGATTATACTTTCAAACCTTCCTTTTTCTTGTAAAGATGAGATCAACCATGTAACTCACTTTAAATAGTATCTGACACATACATGGAAATAACTCAGTAAAAGTTAGTGAAATCAATCCTCTAAACAATCTCCCAATTCCTGCTACAAACAGTTATAATTCTAGAACAGAGCTCATCCTACAGAAAGGAAGGGGAGAATCCTTGTGAGCCCCATCTATGTCACCGTGCTTCTGTGGTTTTGTTCTATTCCTCCTTATTACAGGAATAATTGTTAGAAAACTAAGAAGAGTTAGCTTCTTGATGCTATCAGGCTAAAACTTTCTGAATGCAGGTACTATCACCATCTGTAGACTGTCAAAGGCACAGAGGAGGTTTCCTGTCAATCCATGTTTAGGTGTAAATGTGGCCCAAGCACTAGAAATTCCTGGGAATCTCAAAGGGGTCACAGAATAGTGTGTGCTCTTGTGGAGGATGTTTGTTTTGCAATTAACACAAAGTAATAGGGGCATTAGAGAGTCTTTTAAGTAGAAGCCAAAAATTAAAATGGAGTCTTCTATGTACCCAACAGTTCTTACTTAAATTGCAATGCATGAATAAAATAAATTTTCTATAAAAGGGATTATATTAACTATACTGAGAATCACAACAAGGGGAGTAGGGAAAAAATACAGTCAGATTTATAAAACAATTATTTTAAAATGTAGTTATCTGTTTGAGCAAATGATGCTGGAACAATTGGATATCCACAGGCGATGAAATACCATAAACCTTGACCTAAGTGTCACAACTTATACAATAAATCAATTCAAAATGGATATAGACTTAAATGTGAAATATAAAGTATAAAACAACAGAGGAGAAAAAATTCAGAATTTAGTGCTAGGCGAAGAGTTTTAGTTCTGACACCAAAAGAATAGTTTACAAAAGGAAAAATTGATAAATTGAACCTCATCAAATTTAAAGACTTTGCTTTGAGAAAGTTCACATGAATATAAATAAAACAAAGTACAAACTAAGAGAAAATATTTACACACCACATATCTGACATAAGACTAGTTTCTCAAGTATATATAAACTCTCAAAATTCAACATAAAAAAACAATCTAATTAGAAAGTTGGAAAAAGACATGAATAGAAATTTCACTAAAGAGGGCATATAGAAGGCAAACAAACACATCAAGATGTTGCATATCATTAACCAATAGAGAAATTCAAATTAAAACTACAATGAGATATCTCTATACACATCAGACGAGAATTAAAAATGGTGACAACGCTAAATGCAGCCGAAGATAAGAAACTCAGTCACTCACGTATTTCCGGTAGAAATTTAAAATGGTACAGCCACTCTGGGAAAAAGTTTGGAAAACAGGTTCATACAAAAAGCTATACACAAATGTGTATAGCTGATTTTTTTTTTTTTGTAAAAGCCAAAACTGTAAACAACTCTTAACTTGCTGAAGATCACTTTAGAGATGCAACATTACTGAATATTAAGGGTCTCACTGGATAGTCTTCATGCCTGAGGTTTACATAATATCTTTTCCCTCCCTGTTTCAGGATTAGCCTCTATGGAGAAGTTTTGAGACTTCATAGCAAACAGACTGTAGAAAATCAGCATCTCCCCACCCCCAAAGGTCACTTAAAGCCATTAATTATCGCTTCACTTTAAATGATCAATCTGCCGGCTTTCCTGCTTTCCACAACTGCAGAATTTAATAACAAGAATAAGAAATAAATCACTTTATGTTACATAAATTTTACATATGACACTGATTCATCAACTATTTTATTCATAATTTGTCTTCAAATACATTTTCTATGAGTATATGCTTCTGTAAGCCTTTAAGTCATTTTTCAGCTAACGGCTTGCCTAGAAAGTGTCATTTTAAGTAGGTTTCTCAATAAATTAAATTATTTTTTTAATAAAACCTCATTTCTTCTTCACAATCTCATTTCTATGCCATAGATATTTCTGTAGATATGAATGAGCTATGAAGAAATAATATTTTATAGCTATGGAAAATAATGGATTTGTTTTACTTAAATAGGTTTGGAATTCAGTGAGGGAGTACTTTGTTTATTGCCAATAATTATAACATCAATAATAATAGATACAATGTTGCTGCTGTTCAGTGATATTGAAAACTGAAAGTGAAAGTGGGGAAGTGATAACTCCCATTATGGGGACATCAGACACCAGCCAAATACTGCAATGCACCAAACTCTCTAAGAGTATAAAGTATGAATGGCTCAAGTCTTAAATCTGAAAAATCATTCTCATTGTCATGATGTGACATACATGTACTGATGGGAGTGGGGAAGGACATGTATGAGAATAGACCCACAGTTGTCTAATAATTATTCACCTCACTAACTACAGATAAGTTTTCTTACAGACCCTGGGAAACTGGAGAAAGAAACAAGGCTGTAAAAAGATAAGATGCTCAATGGATCCATTACTCAGAAAAGAAATACATTTTGAGAACAGACCAAGGACAGGTCACGCTTTGATTTGGTTCTGCACCTGG
>NW_006295261.1:1001159-1001806 GCF_000327345.1 Myotis davidii | reverse complement strand
ACACAAAAAGAATAGTTTACAAAAGGAAAAATTGATAAATTGAACCTCATCAAATTTAAAGACTTTGCTTTGAGAAAGTTCACATGAATATAAATAAAACAAAGTACAAACTAAGAGAAAATATTTACACACCACATATCTGACATAAGACTAGTTTCTCAAGTATATATAAACTCTCAAAATTCAACATAAAAAAACAATCTAATTAGAAAGTTGGAAAAAGACATGAATAGAAATTTCACTAAAGAGGGCATATAGAAGGCAAACAAACACATCAAGATGTTGCATATCATTAACCAATAGAGAAATTCAAATTAAAACTACAATGAGATATCTCTATACACATCAGACGAGAATTAAAAATGGTGACAACGCTAAATGCAGCCGAAGATAAGAAACTCAGTCACTCACGTATTTCCGGTAGAAATTTAAAATGGTACAGCCACTCTGGGAAAAAGTTTGGAAAACAGGTTCATACAAAAAGCTATACACAAATGTGTATAGCTGATTTTTTTTTTTTTGTAAAAGCCAAAACTGTAAACAACTCTTAACTTGCTGAAGATCACTTTAGAGATGCAACATTACTGAATATTAAGGGTCTCACTGGATAGTCTTCATGCCTGAGGTTTACATAATATCTTTTCTCT
>NW_006295261.1:999664-1000843 GCF_000327345.1 Myotis davidii | reverse complement strand
CTATTGCCAATAATTATAACATCAATAATAATAGATACAATGTTGCTGCTGTTCAGTGATATTGAAAACTGAAAGTGAAAGTGGGGAAGTGATAACTCCCATTATGGGGACATCAGACACCAGCCAAATACTGCAATGCACCAAACTCTCTAAGAGTATAAAGTATGAATGGCTCAAGTCTTAAATCTGAAAAATCATTCTCATTGTCATGATGTGACATACATGTACTGATGGGAGTGGGGAAGGACATGTATGAGAATAGACCCACAGTTGTCTAATAATTATTCACCTCACTAACTACAGATAAGTTTTCTTACAGACCCTGGGAAACTGGAGAAAGAAACAAGGCTGTAAAAAGATAAGATGCTCAATGGATCCATTACTCAGAAAAGAAATACATTTTGAGAACAGACCAAGGACAGGTCACGCTTTCATTTGGTTGCTGCACCTGGACCCTGACCCCCTCCGGGAGTTTCTCTCAGAAATGCTGAACATTCTCTGGTCCCAGGAAGAGTCTGAGCTGTTTGTAACATCATAGAAGATTAGCCACCTTGTTATCAGACTTTGAGCTCCTGGAGGCCAGACTGCAGACTCTACCCTCCTCTTTCCATGTTATACTTGTAACGGACAGCTGCATGTAGCTATCTTCTCCTTCCTGTGTATATAACCAGCAACTGGCAAGGGGGTCGGAGCAGATTTTTGTGGGTGACCGACTGCTCTCCCATACTGCTGGCATTATTGGAATAAACGTTCATATATGATTCAACCATGTCTCTGATTAACAGGCAGCCCAGACCCCTTGGTTGTCCAGTTACACTGAAATCTTGAGGGAAAAAGTAGACAAATCTGAAAGATTCAGAATTTACACACAAAAAAATGATAAAAGTACCAAAAAGACAATGTTTTGAAATAAATTTTAAAGTCAGCAGACAAAATATCCTCATAGGAAAGTTTAAAATACTCGTCTTCTCTATTCCTCACTACCATTCATTTTATTTAGTCCCTATTCTTGAGAAAGGGAATGAAGTAAAACCAACAAAATGGTTGGACAGGACCTCAGGCAAAAGATTCAGTCAAGGGAATTATATCTTCTTTATACATCATTGCTCATCTCAAATGTAGTGTGTACAATCAACCTTAATGCTGAAGATAATAGAACATCTCCAAGAGTTTAATCTA
>NW_006295261.1:994037-999529 GCF_000327345.1 Myotis davidii | reverse complement strand
TATATATATATATACAATAAAGGTACAGAAATCAGTTGCACTTCTATACAATAACAATGAATTACCTGAACAAGAAATAAGAAAAATAGTCCTATTTACAACAACATCAAAACCAATAAAATTCTTAGGAATAAATTTAACCAAGGAGGGAAAAGTATGTACAATGAAAACCACAAGACTTTGATACAAGAAAGTGAAGAGGACTCAAAAGTTTGTGTTCGTGGACTGGAAAAATTAATATTGTTAAAATGTCCACACTGCCCAAAGCAACCTACACATTTAATGCAATCCCTATCAAAATTTTTCACAGAGATAGAAAACAATCCTAAACTTTGTTTGGAATCACAAAAGACCCTGAATACCCAAAGCAGTCAGGAAAAAGAACAAAGCTGGAGGCATCACACTTCCTGATTTCAAATTATACTACAAAGCTATAGTAATCAAAAATAGATCCAGAGATATAGAAGCATGGAACAGACTGTTGAATCTCAGAGGGAAGGCAGGGGAGGGTGGGTGGGTGGGAAGAGATCAACTAATGAACTTGTATGCATATATGCATGACCCAGACAATAGGGTGGTGAAGGCCTGGGGTGGGGGACAGGGGTGGATTGGAAGAGATCAATGAGGGAGGGAGGGAGGGAACATATGTGATACTTTCAACAATAAAGATTTTTTTAAAGCTATAATAATCAAAACGGTATGTTAATGGCATAAAAACAGACACAGACAATGAAACAGAGAAGAGAGCCCAGAAATAAACACCTCCTCAATACGGTCCACTAATATTTGACAAGAGACCCAAGAACACTCAATGGGGAAAGAATAGCATCTTCAATTAATGGTGCTGGGAAAACTGGATAACTACATGCAGAAAAGTGAAATTGGACCCCATCTCACATCACTCACAAAAATTAACTCAAAATAGGTTAAAGATTTAAACATATGAACTGAAACCTGAAATTCCTAGGAGGAAACAAGAAAAAAGCTCCTTAATATTGGTCTTTGCAATGATTTTTTTGGCTATGGCACCAAAAACATAAGCAAAAGTAAAAACCAATTTTTAGTACTACATCAAACTGAAAGGCTTCTGCCCAGCAAAGAGACAATCAACAAAATGAAAAAGTAACCTACAGAATGGGACAAAATATTTGCAAACCATATCTCTGATAAAGGGTTAATATTCAAAATATATAAAGAACTTGGAGAACATTAAAGGTACAGTTCTATGTTTTTATTTTTAAATGATTCCTATTTTTGTTTCTTGTTTTAATAAGTAATTGTTTTTCAAATGCTCTATATACTGATTTATTCAAAATAATTTTAAACTTTTTACCCTGGAGGAATTGGTTCATTCCTACATGTGAGAAGAAAAGCTGAATTCTTACCAACTTTTTCCTAAACTGGTAAAACTAGACAATAGATAATGGTTAAAAGTCTTACTGTACACAGTTATTTTATCAAAGATTTTAAAAGCATAATGGTAATTTTCCATGTTTCTGATGGGAAATAGATACCATTTTGTGAATTCTCTGCAGTAAAATAGTACCCAATGTAAGAGATATGCAAAATGATTATCCTCATATTCTCAAGGGCCTAAAACCCAGGACCAATTAAACATTAATGATTGGCCTTTGCAGAGAGATTAGCAATCTGCTTCTCCAGGAAATAAAGAAAAATCAGAAACAATGAAAACTCAGGAATGACAAGAGAGAAATCTGTATACAAATCAGTAACCCTGCTGGAAAATACATTGTGACTTGGTGTGTTTATCAGAAATAATTAAACCTCAACATCAAGCTCCACTTCTGATGGCTGGAGTGGGCAATCAAGCAGTTTAATCATAAAATTGAAGTTTCACTCAAAACCTTGACCAAGTGAATATAGAAAGGATTGTTTTATTTTGGTTACTGCTGTTCTTTTGCCTATTACTAAAGAATAAAACAGGCTCTAGCCAGTTAGCTCAGTTGGTTAGGGTGTTGTCCCAAAGTTGTGGGTTCGATCCCAGGTCAGGGCACATACAAGAATCAACCAATGAATGCATAAATAAATGGAACAACAAATCAATGTTTCTCTCTTTCTCTCTCTCTATAAAATCAATGTTAAGAAGAATAAGACAATGCATTTAATATATCAAAGCATGCATGCTTTAGGTTGTATTCTCTAATATGGTAGCCACATGAGACTACGCAAACTTAAATTAACATTTAAATTAAGTGAAATATAATATTCAGTTCTTCAGTCACAGTAGCCATGTGTTTAGTGCTGAATAGCCACATGTGGTTAGTGGCTACTTTCTGGACAGTGGGTATTTTAGAACATATCCATCATCACAAATTTCTTTTAAGAAACACTGTCTTGAAGATCGAGATTCAACTAATAGAGTTGAGCTAGAAAAAATCAATAGCACACTTCCCTGCTTCCCATAAATATGATTTTCTATATAAGTTTATTCAGTAAAAATATTTATTAGACGTCCATTTTGTACCAAGTGCTATTCTAAGTATGGACATGAAATGACAAAAAAGAGAGTCAAGTTCTCTGCCCTAATAGCTTCTGCCTTCTTGAGAAAAGGGAAGTAAAGAAAACATCAAGCAACCAAATGAACCAAGGATTTGATAGTACGTTAATATGTACTATGCAGCCAGTGAGATAGGATGATGTAAGAGAGTGTAAGAAGGGAAACAGTGGGGTTGGGTTGTGTCAGGAGATCATTTCTAAGGTTAGAAAGTGAAGGCCTTTCTAAAGGGTGACATTCAGAAGGAAGCCTGAGTGACAGAGGGAGCCCACCACACCAAGGCATCAGGAAAGAGCGCTCTTGGTACAGAAAACAGCGCCTGCAAGGAATCTAAGTCAGGAACAGGCCTGGCCCATTCTAAGCTGTCGGAGGGCTTACGTGGCTAAAGAGAAATGAAACGGGAAGAAAAGTACAGGATGGAATAAAAGAAGCAGGACCAAGTCATTCAGGGTCTCACAGGCTGATGTACATTATTTTCCCCCAGAATGTGGTAGGAGCATTTCCTGCAGGGCCATGACCTGATGTTAGTGGGTGACTTTCACAGTTGTGGATGGATTTTGTCCTCTCTCTAAAGAACATGGACTCACCCTGCAGACATCTGCTTAACGTGTTCCTTAAACTGTTACAAAGTCCTGGCCAATGAGCCAGCCTTCATATGAGCATCCCTGAGAGGAACTTAATTTTATTCTTCATAATTTCTCAGTACCACTGAAACGTCATTGAAAGCTCAGGATAATTATCCAATAACAGAAAGAATGTCCCCAACTCCATTACTTGAAAGTCATATGATACTGCATAAGCTATAAAATGTCCATGAACCTCATATTCCTCACCTGGAAAATAGATCATAAACCTGCAACAGTTATTACAACAAAAAGATTAGAAGAAAAAATGTAAAAGTGAGCGTGTGCTATGTAAAATTAAAGATTTTACAATCATATCACATCTTCATCACTTCACAGCCTCATATTCCAGGTTAAGTTTTGAACATCAAAATATTTTCAAAGTTCTAAGTCTAGGAATAGGTGTATGAGTTCTCACCAATATAAATAAGCCTAACCATCTGTACTAATAAAAGCGTAGGTGGCCCTCACGTGTGACATCATCACAAGATGGCCTCACGCACAGCAGAGGCAGGGCCCAGCAGCTCTGCATGGTGCGGAGGAGGCCAGTCCCAGCATCTCCGCCACCTCATGTGGAGGAGGTGGGTCGTGGCAGGGGAGGGCAGTTGTGGGCAATCAGGCTGGCAGGGGAGCAGTTAGGTGTCAATCAGGCTGGCAGGGGAGCAGTTAGGGGGCATTCAGGCTGGCAGGCAGAAGTGATTAGGAGCAATCAGGCAGACAGGCAGGTGAGTGGTTAGGAATCAGTGGTCCCAGATTGTGAGAGGGATGTCTGACTGCGGGATCAGGCCTAAACTGGCAGTCAAACAAACCCTGAGGGGTCCCAGATTGGAGAGGGTGCGGGCTGGGCTGAGGGACACCCTCCCCCTGCCCCCCCCCCCCCTGCACAAATTTCATGCACTGGGCCACTAGTTATACTATAATTTCCCCCAAAAAATGTATATTTGATTCCCAGGATAGAGGGGAATGGACATTTATCATTCTGATGTTATATGAAATTTCTATGTAGCTATTACAGTTATTGTAACCTTAAAAATATTCAGCTTAGTTCTTTAGTAAATTGTATGTATGATGAAATATTTTCTCATTTCTGAGCTGATGTCAACATTTCATTGTGAATTCATGTAATTTTCAGATCCCATACATTTCTTTCTGTTGATGTTTGACAAGCTAGAAACATTTGCTTTCAGGCTCTTCATTTGCTGTCTCTCTCTGCTTGTAAGCAGAGAGGAAAACAGCATCTGCACGTCAGGGAAGCAGAAGAAATCTGCTTTCTGAGGCTATTGTAGGTTTTTGTTTCACTATCCTAGCTTGTGGCTATAGAATCTTGAGCACTTTCAATGATTTCAAATATATACATTGTCTACCTTCAGTTAAGGTCAAGTAATATATTCTATTTTATTCTGTGAAAGCTTTAAGAAAGGAATCCTATAGGTGCTATTTTAATGTTTCCCCAAAAATCTCTTAATGAATACATTGGAACAAATAACTTCTCACTCAATCTCTCCAATATCATAGCAGATATTTGCATTTAACAAATTCTTATATAGCACTGTTTGAAGTGGCTTCAAATATTAACTTATTTAACCTCCATATCAACTCTAGTAGGTACTTATTCCACCATTGAGAAAAGAAATGAAACAATTAGAAGTCAAATAACTCATCTAAGGCTAAACAGTTAGTAAATGACAATGGAGGGATTTGAACCCAGGCCTTCTGTGCTTTTAATATCTATACTAAAATACTTGACTTGATAGATAAATACTAGTAAAGGATTATATTATCAAAGTCAGTATCAAAGAATTAGTATAGCAAAACTGACCTAAGTCAATTTAGTCATATATTTCTTAGGTGTTTTTTTTTTTTTTTGTAAGTATCCATATTTAGGTGTAAATGATAGCTATAGGTCACTTCTTCATAGTCTTCCTACAAGGTTACAATGAAGGCAAGTCTCAGACAAAATTATACCACATGTACAGAGATTTATTAGCAACTAGAGGCCCGGTGCACAAAAATTTGTGCACTTGGGGAGGGGGGTGTCTCTCAGCCTGGCCTGCGCCCATTCACAGTCCAGGACTCCTTGGGGGATGTCCACCTGTCGACTTAGGCCCACTCCCCAGGGGATCAGGCCTAAGCTTCCAGTCAGACATCCTTCTGGCAGCCAGGGAGCCCTCTGGGGATGTCCGACTAAAGGCTTAGGCCCCCAAGGGATCAGGTTTAAACCATTACTTGGACATTTTTAGTGCTGCCACAAAGGTGGAAGAGGCTCCTGCCACCATCTCTGTGCTGGCCAGCCATAAGCCAGCTTCTGGCTGAGTGGGACTCCCCATATGGAAGTGCACTGACCAACACGGGGC
>NW_006295261.1:991127-993710 GCF_000327345.1 Myotis davidii | reverse complement strand
GAATCATCCCCCCTCTACCCAGCTCTTGCCCCCCACTTCTCTCTGGCCATCACCATACTGTTGTCTGTGTCCATGGGTTGTGCATATGTTTTCTCTGGCTAATCCCCATGCTCTGATAGGGAATGGGGATCAAGCCAGCAACTGAGGTACATGCCCTTGACTGGAATCGAACCTGGGACCCTTCAGTCCATGGGCTAATGCTCTCTCCACTGAGCAAAACAGGCTGCAGCTTAATTCATTTACTTTTAATCTATATGTGTCTATATATTTAAAGTGGGTTTTGTTTTTGATTCACCCTCATAATCTGTCCTTTAATTGGTGCATTTATGCCACTGACTTTCAGAGTGCTTACTGGTAGAGTTACTACCATATCAGGCAGCTTCTGGAGCTTCTGGGGCTGTCCCGCCCTGCCTGCAATATGCAAATTAGCCGCCATCTTTGTCTGTGGTTAATTTGCATATTGTGCTGATTAACCAATGGGAGGAGTAGTGAAGGTATGGTCAATTACCATGTTTGTCCACTATTAGATAGGATAGGTATCATATAATGAAACTCAGCTCTCTGTCCTTTTAGTTACTCCAGCAGAATATTGCCTAAATGGTAAATTCATAGTTATTATAACAATAATCTAGACACAGACTCTGATAAACCACCTAGGCAGAGGCGGGAGTCCAAGAAAACTGAATTAGCAGCTGAGACCAGCATTATTTATGAATCAATCATCCAGTTCACAAGATTCTTACATCTCACCTATGGGACTATCCTCTACATTATTTCTGGCCAATCTGTATATCATGAATATTACAAATTCTGCCTGGCAAAAGCTACTTCCACCAACTGCTAAGCTAATAACAAAAAGCTTGGTGTGAATTGGGGACAGAGATAGCTGAAACATTTTTAGTAGCCTCTTTGCGTATACACTCTATCCTAAAAACCAGCCAACCACCTATTAAATGTGAATCGCCGATTAGAGAAGGTGACCTCTTTCAGGGTATAAACTAGAACTTATGCCATACTGTCAATGTTGAAATATTTTTAAATAAATTTTAAAGCATTTCCTATTAGGTTTATTGAAAAATAGAAAGATAAGTTCACAAAAATACTTGAATAATATGCATAGAGCTTTATTTGTAATAGCCAAAATATGGAAATAGCCCAGTTGTTCATCAGTGTGAAAATAAGTAAACAAACTCAGATCTTCACATGTCTGGCAATCAAATGTAAGCATTACTAATACATACAACATGGATGAGCTCAAAAACATTATGCTCACTGAAAAAGACTTTCAGAAAAGACTATAGCTGTGTGATTAAGTTTACTTAAAATTCTAAAAGCCATAGTGGAAAAAATAATCAGAACAATTGTTGCCACAGGGTGGAGAATGGGAAACTGACTGGGAAGGGTATGAAAAAATTTCCGAAATGATAATATTCTTTACCTTAATAGAAGTTTGGGTCACACAGGCCAAAATGCAGGCAAAGCATACTTTAGATTTATATATATAATTGTATAAATTTTATAGCAAAACAAAAACAACTGTAAATAAATATTCAACTTGAATTAACAGACTTCATGCTGAATTAAGGGCAAGTGTAGAGAGATCATTAGTTTGCATTGAAATATGTCCAAAAATAAGATGGGTTAGTAGATGGATAAAGAAAAAATAGGTACATAGATATGTGATGAAAATAAGCACAGCTGCTGAAAACATAAGTGCTTAAGGCAAAAGTCTTTCAATTTTGTTCTATGTATAAAAACATTCATAAATAAAGCACCAAGAGCTTTTGCAAGTCTTCAAATCCATTCATTCAATAAACATTTTTTTGAGCACTTGATATGGGTGAAGTTATTATTCAAGGTGCTGGAAATATAGCAGTGAATAAAACAACAAAATATATGCTCTATGAAGCTTACATTTCTATTCTAAAGAGAAATAATAACTAAACACGTACATAAGTAATGTGTCAGATGATAAAAAAATTCTAAGAAGAAAAATACTGCAGAATAAGGGCAGAAGCCACTATTTATAAAGATGCTGTTAAGCCCTGGCCAGTGTGGCTCAGTGACAGAGCTTCGGCCTGAAGACCAAAGGGTCTTAGGTTTGATTCCCAGTCAAGGGCAGACACCTGGTTTGCAAGTTCATCCCTGGCCCCAGTTAGGGCATGTGCGGGAGGCAACCAATCTATTTGTCTGTTTCACACTGACATTTCTCTCCTCCCCTCCCATCCCCCCCCGCCCCCGCCCTTTCATTCTCTCTAAAAGACAATGGAAAAATATCCTCAGGTGAAGATTAACAAAAACAATAGATACTGTTAAGAGGAAGAAATATCTGATAAGGTCACATTTTAGTGGGGACCTGAATGAAGTAAGCTAGTATATCTTTATTACCGTATTTGCGGGCGTATAAGACGACTGGGCGTATAAGACGACCCCCTAACATTTCCACTCAAAATACAGAGTTTGTTATATACTCGCCGTATAAGACTACCCCCTCTTCTGCACACCTTCCACACACCAAATAAAAGGTAAAACAATATCAGATTTGATTTTAACATTTTAATTTATATTCAATAACCAAAATGT
>NW_006295261.1:988136-990713 GCF_000327345.1 Myotis davidii | reverse complement strand
CAGCAAAATCGCATAACAGCCGAGCATACACCCAGCAGCGCTGCTGATGCCTGAACGGTATGTGGAATGAAGTGGGCGGGCATTGGGAGGCCACTATGGCACGGGGCAAGCACTATGGGCAGTCTATCTGAAGTGTACCTGGCGTATAAGACGACCCCCCACTTGGAGGCATATTTTTCAGGGCCAAAAAATCATCTTATACGCCGGCAAATACGGTAATAGCATTCCAGGCAGAAAATTGCAAGTGAGAAGGATTTGAGGTATACCTGTATATGGCCTGTTTTAAAAAAAAAAAAGTGGGAGATGAAGTGAGAACCAGTGTGGCTCAAGCAAAGCACAAATGAGTTGAAAATCAGAGAGAAGGGAGTAGACAGATAGACAGAAGAATGGGGTAGGGGAAAAGTTTATGTAGGGCTTATATGGTTAGAAATTACAAGTTTACTCTAAGTAACATAGGAAGCCACTAAAAGGCTTTGAGCACAGGAGTGATGGGATCTGACTTATACAGGGTGGGGCAAAGTAGGCTTATAGTTGTCCATGTAAAATATAATACAATAATTAATAAATAATAATACAGGAATAAACTCTGTTTTGTGAACTCACAACTATAAACCTACTTTTGCCCCACCCTGTATTTTACAAGGGTCAACTTAACTGTTATCTTGGTAAAGAGACCATCTGATGGTAGACTCAAGGGGATGAGGATGTAAGTGAGACCAGTTTCATCTCTATATGGGCAAAGTCCATTAAAAAATAAAGATGTCTTTGGTTAGGATAGTTTTAATGGGAGTGGTGAGATTATGTGTCCCCATATGTTTCTGGATATTTATTTCTAATATCTTTTTATTGATTTGAGAGAGAGAAAGAAACATCAATGAGAGAGAAACATCAACATCGATTGGCTATCTCCTGCACCCACCCTGCTGGGATCGAGCCCAAAACCTGGGCATGTGCCCTGAGTGGGAATCGAATTGAGGACCTCTTGGTGCATGGGTCAATGCTCAACCACTGAGCCACACCAGCTGGATATTTCTAGACATATTTAGATGGTAGAACTGACAATTTCCTCATGGGTTAGATGTGAGAAAAAGGGAACAAGCAAAAATGGTGAATAGGGTTGCCACCTACTAAGATGGGAACTAGTGAAAGGAAGAGCAGGTTTAGAGTGAGGAGGATATTAATAATTTATGTTGAGATCTGTCAATTTTGACAAGTGTTTTAGACACCCATGAGAGAGGTTGACAGGCAATAGGATAAAGTGAATCTGATGCTCAAGAGAGTGGTTGGTATTGAATCCATGGAACTGGGTGAGGTCACCTGGGGAGTACAGGTAGGTTGAATAGGAGGAAGGTCTGGATATAGTACACAGCTCCAAACACTTCAACCTTTAAAAGTCAGGAAGATAAAAATCAGACCTGACTGCCAAGGAGATGAACAAGGAATGTTCAGTAGAAGAGGAAGTAAGAGTGTGTCCTGAAGTTAATAGGTTTCAAGGAAAGCATGAAGACATGAGCCCAATGCTGCTGAGAGATCAGGAGAGGACTGACAATTGACCTTAGGCTGACATTTAAAGCTTATCAGTGACTGTAAAAGCAAATCTCTATAGTACATGCCTTCTAGTTCAGGTTTTTAGAATTCTCTTTTGCCCTTTATTCTTCAATACATTTAAAGGTTCCTGGGCCTGCTTTTTCATTTGGCTCACACTATGTTAATTGTGGTGCTTACCCTTGAAACTGCAGTCCCCGGAAATGATGGTGAAAAGAATCTCAAAATGCTTAAGGAGAGAATGTTTTCTCTTCCCCCAGAGCAGCAGGCAAGCAGACAGAATTCTACATCATAAAACCAGTTATAAGGTAATAACTTGAAAATGACCACAAAAGGAGTCATCTTTGTTGCCTGTCTTAAGTGAAGTCTTGTATGAATGTATAATTCTTTTTGACTTTTCTAAAACTATAAAACTGTCCTTGAAGTATTACTTACACAATGTATATAGTAAGTATCTACTTATATAAAAATGATGGGTGGTGTTCATCACATAGGGATGAACAGCTGTGACCAACCAGAAGGAAGTCACTCCTACAAGGGTTGTCTTGGCAATGGCTGTGCCCGCCCCCAAGCTGTTTCCCAGAGCAGTTTCCTGTAAGGGCAGAGTTTGAGTCAGGAACCCGCCCTGAGAGCCTGGAGGGAGATCTTTCTAAAGCGTGAACCTGAGTGGGACTGCTGAAAGGCTTAGAAAAGACAGACAAGAGTGAAAGCTGGGTCTTGGTGGGATGCTGCTTCTCTGAGAGACAGCGACCACACCCACAGCCATGCCTTTAGTTTATAGCAGATGCTACAAGGCAAAGCAAGGGCATGACCAAGATGTTTCTGCTGGGTTTCAATCCTACTCAACTACATGCACCTGAATTCTATCAAGCCCACATCACTCAGGCACGTGGGGCCATAGGTTCGGACCATAGGTTCAAGCTTGCAACTACAGCTGTTGGCTATAATTGTGCTGGGAGGGCCCTCCCCTCCCCTCCAAGCTGGGACTTCCACGTGGCAATGAGAGGACTGTGCCCTCTCATCAGTCCAAGG
>NW_006295261.1:986331-987304 GCF_000327345.1 Myotis davidii | reverse complement strand
TGTTTTAAAAAAATATATTTTATTGATTTTCTTACAGAGAGGAAAGGAGAGAGATAGAGAGTTAGAAACATCGATGAGAGAGAAACATTGATCAGCTGCTTCCTGCACACTCCCCACTAGGGATGTGCCCACAACCAAGGTACATGCTCTTGACCAGAATCGAAACCGGGACCCTTGAGCCTGCAGGCTGATGCTCTATCCACTGAGCCAAACCAGTTAGGGCAATTAATTCCCTTTTAATGTGCATGAATTTCATGCACTGAGCTACTAGTATCAAGATATTGCTGAAGAGGTTATCGTATAGTCCTGAGAAATATTATCTTTAATACCTAAAACTCTACAGTTCTTTCTTGTCGTTTTAATTTTCTATGGTTATGATATTAAAATAACATCTCTATTCTCCAGAAACTTAAATAAAAATGGGGCTCTCTTTTTTTTTACATTGGCAAAAGTGAAACACATTTTTTTTATTTTTTTATAATTAAATCTTTATTGTTCAGATTATTACATTTGTTCCTCTTTTTCCCCCCATAACTCCCCTCCCCTCCCAGTTCCCACCCCACCCCTGCCCTCACTCCCCACCCACTGTCCTCATCCATAGGTGCACGATTTTTGTCCAGTATCTTCCCGCATCTCCCACACCCCTTTCCCCCACAAGAATAGTCAGTCCATTCCCTTTCTATGTCCCTGATTCTATTATAATCACCAGTACATTCTGTTCATCAGATTATTTATTCACTTGATTCTTAGATTCACTTGTTGATAGATGCGTATTTGTTGTTCATAATTTGTATCTTTACCTTTTTCTTCCTCTTCCTCTTCTTATAGGATACCTTTCAGCATTTCATATAATCCTGGTTTGGTGGTGATGAACTCCTTTAGCTTTTCCTTATCTGTGAAGCTCTTTATCTGACCTTCACTTCTGAATGATAGCTTTGCTGGATAAAGTAATCTTGGTTGTAGGTTCTTGGCA
>NW_006295261.1:984112-985548 GCF_000327345.1 Myotis davidii | reverse complement strand
AGTCCCGCTTCTCCCGTATGAGTCTGGGTCCCTAGAGACTCGCCCGGAACTGGAGCTCAGAGCCTGAGACTCCCTCCCGTTTGAAAACGACAACCACGCCCTCAGCCACCAGCCCGCCGCGCGCACCTCCTCACCTTTATATTTTCCTCAGTATGCCTCCTCTGAGTCTCATATGCTGTTCTCTTTCCTTCTAGTTGAAGAATTTCCCCTCATCTAGCTTTCCTGTGGTTCTGGGTGATGTGTTCCGTCTTCGCCCTCAGCCACCAGCCCGCTCCGCGCACCTCCTCACCTTTATATTTTCCTCAGTATGCCTCCTCTGAGTCTCATATGCTGTTCTCTTTCCTTCTAGTTGAAGAATTTCCCCTCATCTAGCTTTCCTGTGGTTCTGGGTGATGTCCGTTCCGTCTTTTAGTTATATTTTTGAAGTGGTTGTTTGAGGCAGCAAACTCCAGCTTTAACCTATGCCGCCATCTTGGTTCTCCCGGGCTCTCTTTCTTAAGCCAAAAGAACTGCAAGATTTCCTTCTCCTCTCTTTATCAGTAAAGCTATGATATATCTGATGATTCTGCTAGATTCCTTCATCCAAGAACTGAGAATCTTTATCATCAGAGAAATGCCAATTAAAATCACCATGAGATATCACTGCATACTTGTCAGAATGCCTATCCTCAAGAAAACAACAAACAACAAGTGTTGGTGAGGATGTGGAGAAAAGGGAACCCTCATGCACTGTTGGTGGGAATGCAGATTGGTGCAGCCACTGTAGAAAACAGTATGTGCAGTTTCCTCAAAAAAAAAAAAAAAAAGAAAGAAAGAAAGAAAAAGAAAAATGGATCTGCCTTACGACCCAGTGATTCCACTTCTGGGGATTTATACGAAGAAACCCCAAACATTATCAAAGAATATATGCATCCCTATGTTTATTGCAGTGTTACTTACCATAGCCAGGATATGGAAGCATCCCATATAAATGAGTGTATAAAAGAGTGGTGGTACATATATACAATGCAATATTACTTGGTCATAAGAAAGAATAAAATCTTACCATTTGATATAGCATGGATGAACCTAGAAAGTATTATGCTAAGTGAAATTTGTCAGAGGAAGACAAATACCATATAATTTCACTTATATGTGGATGCTAAAGAGCAATATAAACAAAACACAGACTCATAGATGCAAAGAATAGGCTGATGGTTGCCAACAGGGAGGGGCTTTGGGGACTGGGTGAAAAAGATTAAGGGGTTGAGAAGTGCAGATTGGTAGTTACAAAAACTGTCCAGTGTAGTACTTTACATGTATGGTACCAGGTGGGTACTGGAAATTCCAGGGGGAACATTTTGTAAAGTATATAATTGCCTAACTACTATGCCATACACCTAAAATGGGTACAAAATAATATTGGGTGTTAAAAGAAATTAATAAAAAAGCACTCA
>NW_006295261.1:974204-983311 GCF_000327345.1 Myotis davidii | reverse complement strand
GATGGCATCGCAACCTCCCGATCCGCCCTGCTCTGTGCATGACAGGGGGCGACGCCCCAACTCCCCAATCGGCCCTGCTCTGAGCCCGAGTAGGGGCTGAACCTAGGGATTGGGCCTGCCCTCTGCCACCCAGGAGCAGGCCTAAGCCAGCAGGGCATTATCTCCCGAGGGGTCCCAGACTGCGAGAGGGCACAGGCTGGGCTGAGGGACCTCCCCCTCCCCGAGTGCACAAATTTTTGTGCACCGGGCCTCTGGTATATAATAAAACCCCAGCAACTGAAATGGTGGAACAGCCAGAATGACTAGAGACCAGAACAATTGCCACCCCCTCGCCCTGGCCGGCCAGCCTCCCAGCAGGGACCCTCACCCCTATTGGGGTGTAGCCAGCCTGAAAGCCACCTGCAGCCCCTCGCCCTGGCCAGCCCTGCCTCCCAGTGGGGACCCCCGACCCCGATTGGGGCACCCATCAGGGCAGGCTGGTTGGCCCCCACTCATGCACCAGGCCTCTATCCTATATAATAAAAGGGTATTATGCAAACTGACCCTAATGGCAGAACAACCAACGACCGTTCGACCAGTCACTATGAAGCACACTGACCACCTCTCAGTCTCTTTCCCCGGCTGGCAGTCTCTGATCGCCCAATGGCAAGAACAGGGAACTGGGGGTGGGTAGTGTCAGGGGACCGGGCTGGCTGCGGGCAGTTGGGGAAGATGGCCCTGACTGCAGGCCAGGCCTAGGGACCATACCCACACACGAATTTTGTGCACCATTCCTCTAATAGTCAATAACATTTTAATAACCGTGGTGCCAGTGTGTAAAGCCAGTTTCCTTAATCCCCTCAGCACAAGGTGATCAGAACTGCTGTCACTCAAAATGGATCACCCTTTAAATCTTCTTCTCCAGGGGCTTGCTACCCAAAATGCCTTGGATGAGAATCAAATGCAGAATCTCAGGCTCCACCCCAGATCTTCTCAATAAAATCTGCAATTTAAGTGATCAGTATTCACATGAAGGTTTGGGAAGCAAATATGTTTTCAAAGCCTAACCCCTACCAGCTCAGATTTTCTGCAATATTTCTGAATAAGATATATTTTGAACAAGCCCCCCAACTTCTGATGGTCTAAATTAGACTCTTGGGGGGAGCCCAGGAATATGCATTGTAACAAGTACCCTCTGGGATTTCAAGGTGACTGATAATTGTTACTTGAAGGAAAGCTGATATGTGCCATTTTCTATAGATCTGACAATAATATTACAAAAATAAATTAGTTCCTCATAGAAAAGATAAATTCCAACTACTTATCTATTTATTTTTAAATCTCTGAATTTGGTATAATATAAATAAGTAAACTTGATCCATAAATACTCAATTTCCTGAAATGTGTATATACCTGTACACACATGTGTGCATGCACACACACACACACACACATTATAACCTAGATTTAAAGCCTAGATAGTCACAACCATCATTCAGGTATATAAAGAAGAAAATAATAAAACTATAATTAGGTCAGAGAAAAAGAGAGAAAAAACAGCGCACTTACAAAACACTTTTCCTATATAAACTAAGTTCATTTCTACCCCTATAATCAATATACAGTTATATCGTGCCCATTGGTACACAATCTCATAAATGTTTTTTCTTCTACTTACATGGGAAAATTCCCAAGGGCAGCTAGTAAGCTATAATTCTCATGTATCTCCTTACATAGGATAAAAGATAATAGGCATTTTCAAAGACAGAATATGTGCCAAAAGGAAAAGATAAGAGAAAGAAGACACTATGCTTTGAATTAAAAAGAAGAGGGAGCACAGAAAATTGGGTGATAACCTCAGACTTGAAAATTCAGAAACCAGAGCAAGAAATTCTTCAGAGATTTAAGGACTATCATCTATGATCCATAATATGTTCATGTGGGTTTGTCAGTGACTGTGTTCTGGAGACAGAGCTGACTTCACATTAATCACAACCACAAATACTACGTAGATCAGAAAGGTTGAATTTCTACAAAATTTTAGCTTCATTCTACAATTTATTTGAACATACAGTAGGGTTTTTGTATTGCTGACTTCATATCTGAAAGCTATAAAACATTCTCGATACCCAAAGATTTCAAATATTTTACTTACAAATAATTGAGCATAGAATTTCTGACATAGAAATTACTTTTAGTTATGTGTAAATAAATCTGCTTGACAGACATATTATTGTATTAAATTATTTTATATGGTATGGGAGATTTTCAAATAAAATAAGATTCCAGAGAAATTCTCAAATCATATACTTACCCATCTAGATTTTTTTAAAAAAGATTTTAAAATATGAAGTTATATGTATCTTCAAAAGATCACACAATTTATTTTTATTTCAGTTATATTTTTTGTTTTTCCAAGTGTCCATGCCACTTTATTTTTATTTTTAAATTTTATTTATCTTTAGTGCTGAAAGTATTACAGATGTCCTTCCTTCCCCCCTCCACCCCACTTTTGCCCACTAAATGTTTCTAAAACTCCATATCACAAAATAACTTATTTAAAACTTAAAAAAAAATAAGTTGGTGTTTTATGAGAACTTCCTTATGTTTAAAAATTATAATTGCTTGGGAGAATAGAAATCAATGATGCCTGAAATATCATAATTTCCTCTTTTCACTTAAACCTTGCTTCAAGATTGCAAAGCATAAGCCTCTTATATGGAGTCACCGCAGGAAATCAATTTAGCTAAGAAAAAGAAATATGAAAATGTTCAACCCAAAGTTATATAAGCCTCAAGCTAGAAAAAGAGTGTTTGGGCAAAAAAATAAAAAATAAAAAAAAAATTCTATTATGTTATAATGAATCCTGAAGAGAAAGATGACCTGACTGTCTATGCTAGGAATTTAAAATAGTTTATCAGCCATGAGAGAATCAATAGCAAATGGAAGGTCCTAGAGTTCTTTAGAAAATAAGAAGATACATAAATGTACGAAGGATGACTCACCCGAATAGCTGTAGTTAGATATAAAACAAGTACGGCCACAAAAGTGGTCTGCAGTGGAACAGATAAGTCTGATTAGAGAACCAGACAAATCCATATGGAAGGCTCTGGTAGAACTTAAAGGGAAACTTTACTTAAATGCAAAAGAAGTTATTTCACGGGTGGAGGAGATTAAGGATTTCTGTTCCGTTTTCTCTTTTTACTCTAATATATTCACATGGATTTGAACATGTAACAATACACAAAGCAACGAATCCCTTCTGTCCAACTTCATACATATGACAAAAAAGGAAAAGAGTTGCTACTGTGAAACACATCCATTTTTTTCTATTGGTGGATTACAGCGTGCCAGGGGAATCATCCCTGAAGGAGCCAAAGTGTCCCTGGGCAGAAATAGCCCAGGTATTGCCTCACTAAAATTTTCATCTGGTTCTCTGCTAGAGCCTAAATAATGAGGGCCAAGCAATGCTTCTGTATCATACTGTACTCTCAAAGCAAACCCCAGGAATAAAACAGTTATTTTCACTTTGCAGTTTATATTTATTTTAATTTGGCAAAAGGCAAATGCTAAACTACAAACAAGCCAGAAAGTCTCATTTCCATTGTTCTTCAGTGATTATTGGATATCTGAAATTCAGTTTTCCAATAAGACTATATTCCAGGAAAATCACCTAAGCAAACATCATACTTACTCTTAATCACTCTAATTGTCATTATACAAAATGACCATTTCCATGTAAAATTAGCAATGACATTATTAATTTTAAGTATAATAATTTTTTAAAAACACATTTCCTCATGTAATTTTCACCTAACCTATATTTCATTGGTCATGGATAATATTCTCATTTTAATAGCACCTGTGATTACCTTGTGGGAAAACATACTGTATCCATAAAAGATGAGTAGATAATCAAGACATTTTGAGCCACAATCTGACATTTCCAAGAAAGAACTATACAAGAATCAGCCAGTATACTTCTCTATAAACAAATTATCCTATGATTGTTATGAACTTTTAGACAATAGCCAGGGCATCCGATGCCAAGATGGCTGCCTGAAGTTCAACCATTGTGCTAATCCTTGGTGTCCACTCTTTATGAGGGGCATCCAGCTGAGGGATAAAAAGCGGCAGTCCTCCGGCAAACTCCTCCACATGTAAAGGGGGCTATACCACCTGTAAAACCTACAAATTCTGCTGCAGTTCACTCAACTTGTTCCAAGAGGCTCCCCAGGTAGTCAAGTCATCTGGAAAAGGGGCGATCTCCTCCAGCACTGGCATCTGGCAAGCGACTAAGGACAACGGTGGTATGTGTGACAAACAGAGGGCCCTAGTTTAGCTCTATCCTGCAGGTAACAGTTCTGGTTTAGCTCAGAGGCCTCAGTGGCTATTATGAGTTGCAAGATGCTTGTTCCATGACCCAGCGTATAACAGGCAACTGGGTACAGTGGGTAGTGAACACAGGGCCTGTGAGAGCTGTTTCCAGGAAAGCCCAGGATGCAGACAACAATTTCAACTCTTAATGGTGAGGAAGAGTGCTTCTTGCTCTGGAAGCGCAGGGGCAGCTTTTGGCAAGCGTGGGTGATCCAGAGGTTCCAGAGGCATAAGAGGATGTTGCTAAAATCTCCACATTGTAGGTGTCTCTAGAGGACACTGTTGTATTACAATTCGGTCAGATTCCAAAGTTTATTTTTTTGTATGGACCACCATTCAGGGTCGGCTAATTTACAAGTCACAACATAAATGGGCTTAAGTGAAATGTATAAGTAAGAAATAGGTTCCCTCCAAAATCCAAAAGTCCTAAAAGATGCTGGAGTTATAATGCTGATGGTGCTGAGAGGGTCCATAGTTGTTTTTTGACAGCCTCGGGAATGGACTGCCCCTTGACTAAGCAAATAATGCCAAGAAATTTTATTGAGGTGACATGACCTTGTATTTTATGTACAGCAATGGTCCATTCCTTCTTCCCAACTCCTTTCTGAAGGCTTGTGTGTCCTGAATGAGTGTGACAAATGAAATCCTTGGAGGAGGATGTTAAAATCCTGCTTGTAAATTAGATTGTGTGTGATAGTGAGGCTGTTGAGATACCTTATGGATGACCAGGTAAAGGTGTATTGTGTTCCTGTGAAGGTAAAATACAGCTGGCTGAGAGGCTGTTGAAATAGACACTGAGCAGATCATATTAGCCAAAAGTGATGACTACAAGGTTTGTCAGTTGCTCATTGGATCAATCAGTAATTTTAAAAAATATTGGGTATGTGGGCCCAAATAGATGAAACCACAGCATGAAGGTTGTGACAGTCTACCCTGAGGTGCCATTCAGTGGTATTAGATTTATGGCAAAATTGAACTATTAGATAGGCAAGCACTAGAGATAATTACCCTTTTTCTCCATAGTTCTTATATAAGGGATTTAACCCTTGAAGGCCCTGTTTTAATTTATATGGAGCCATTTTAACTGATAGCTATATAGTCCAGGAGAAAATCTTATCAAGGAAACATAACTAACAACTATAATCAATAATGCAATGAGTACTCACCACTAAGTAACAAGGGCTTATGCATTTTTAGTTTAATGATCATCAGTACTTCTACCAAGCATTCCCTAATAGAGATGGAGTGATCATGTTTTTTTGCATTCCATTGGCTAACTTTATATTTTAAAAATTAGAATTGTGCTATAATAGCTTGGCTTATTATACAATTAAAAATTACACCAATTAATAACAAACCATAACCTTGACTGCTCATGGAGAGGGAAGCCTGCTAACTGGGGAATCAGGATCAGGTGCAATCTTGCTTTTTACTCTATAACCTTTTAATCTTTTCAATTTTTTTCATCATGGACATGTATCATCTAGTCAAAACAAAGGTAATTTTAAAAGAAGGATTTCAAATATTCAACTTGAAAAGAGAACATTCCTCTCTCTGATATTAGCAAATCATTGTAATATTCCCAATACTGTAATAAAAATATTCTATTCTTCCAAAATATAACACAGTATTAAGGTAATTAATTCATTTTTATACTTTATTTCCCAAGACATATATAAATCTAAAGTACCTGGCAATTATTATTTTTTATGTTTTGCCCACTAATTTTTTACAGTTACAGATAATTTTACAGTTCCCCATAACTAGACAAAATTTCACATTTCTTCTGTATCAAGACAAAACCCATAAGAATGCATAAAACTGTATTGTTTGGGGTTATTGGAGAGAGAGTTAAAAAAAACTTTAGCTTCATTACTGGCAGCTCAATTATGAGACTTAGGCAAGTCTAATTATAGCCTTAAATATTTTATAAAATTACCCTAGAATAGGTTGCTGTTTGATGAAGTTATCCTTTTGCTTTATTGAATAGTACTCGTTGCTAAGGAACACGGGTCTGTTTGAACAACAATATTTTCCAGTTATATGAGAAGTTGAACACAGAGACTGACCTCATGCGTCACCATTAATGGGTGGTGATTCATCCTTTATTCACCAATAAAGGGATAAAAAGTTTTAAATACCAATGAATAAATACACTAGAAGAGAAGGTAACATGAGCTAAAGATGGCAATAATTTTTGCAAGATGGAAAAGTAGATGGGTGACTTCCAACTTCACTTTGCAAGGCACAAAGAGCTGAATTTCCTTTCCTACACAGGGGAAACCAGCAGCAGCAAGCAGATCTCTGGAGACTCAGAAATTGAAAGTATTACATATGTCTGAAGACAGGATGCAAGATTAGCTGATAGTAGTGTTTCTGGAGAATCAAATTCCTTTCTGGCTCATGGGAGTGGGGTTGAGGTTCTTGGGGTACCACTGAAATAAGAATTTTTAGAAGCCCCCACTTTGGGGAGAATGGGATGTGGTAAAAGGCTTTATTTGCTTGGAGTTATATTTCTCGGGTTGCAAAGTCCCCCGCCCCTTAACCCAGTCCTGAAAGAGGTGCATCTGGGGTTTCAGTAGAGCCAAAAGCAAGACCAGTGTCCAGAGCTTCCGATCCATATTGCAGCTGGGTGTCGTTCAGCATCCAAGCTAATTAAAGCCCATCGGTCCCACATGGCCTTGAGCCACATGGGCGCAGCGACACACCTGCTGCAACAGGAGTCAGGAGCCCAGCGCCAGCCTGTGTGAGAGAGAGTGGGGGAGGCGTTGTCGGGGGTGGGGGAGAGAGAGAGAGAGAGAGAGAGAGACTCCTTTGTTCATAAGTTTACATATTCAGGAGTCCTGCACTTGCAGTGGCCATGCCCATCCTGGCCACTAATTTGTTCCCAGGTGGGCACCTTCCCAAAACACTCAGTTCTAATTTGTTCCCAGACATGCATGTAAACTGCCTTTGTCCAGTCCCTTCCCCCATCGACCAGGGATCAGTGGGGAACAGACTTGCAGAGTGTTAAATTAGCAAAGCTGTGTAAATGGCATGCCTATATTATCTAGTCTTCCCTTTACTCCTTTCCTGTCACTAATAACCAGATTATTATAACTATGAATAGGATTGCCTGAATATTTGTATACGAAACAGATGGACCTCTGGAACCCCTCCCCAGCCTGTGCAGACAGGCAACTGATCTTCCCTTTCCAGCAACAGGGAATCAGGGCCATCAGACACCGCAGAGGCAGAAATCAGTCACCAGCCAAACAGGGAGATTAAGAAGATACTATGCAATTCAATGCTTTCCCCTTTCAGCGCCTAGAATACTGGTAGCCAGGCTTATACCACCCAGATAAGAAATTAGAAAATTTCTCTCTGCAGAAACCAATTCTCCCAAGAGAGATATCCTGTAGATAAATTGCTGTTCTTATGAATATCGAAGCCCATGAGACAAGTAGACTTGCACACATGCCCAGGACATCCACACAGCTTTTTAGATCCTGATTTTTAAATATAAATAAATAGCCATGGATCATGAGACATTAGGAGAAGACTCTAATATGATTTGGAAAAGCACACACAAAGAGGGGGGAAATGTGGAATAAACAGGAACAATGTAGAGAAAATCAATACTTTTAGTGATGTGTTAGTCAAGTTTCTCCAAAGAAACAGAACTTATAGGAATATAAATGTATGTATATCTGTGTGTATGTATATACATGCATGTGTGTGGAAATTTATATATATATGTATGCATATGTTTAATACATATATATGTAAATACATAAATAAGTAAAATAGGAATTGGCTCACACAGCTATACAGGCTGAGAAGTCCCACAAGTGCCAGCTGCAAGCTGGGGAAGCAGGAAAGCTGGCAGTAGTATAACTGAGTATACATCTGATGGCCCAACCGTCAGAAGCTTCAATGTTCCAGGGCAGGATAAACGGACTCTCAGCTCAAGAAGAGAGAATTCACCCTTCCTTTGCCCTTTCTTTTCCTTAGCAGATTGAATGACCCCACCCACATTGGTCGAGTGGACCTTCACTCAGTTTACTAAATCAAATGCTAATCTCTTCCAGAAAGCCCCTCATAGACACTTAAGAATGTTTTGCCAGCTTTCTAGGCATCTCTTAGCCTAATCAAGTTGAATGTAAAATTAACCAGCATAAATAAACACTATAATATGTACAGAGAAGTCAGAATATATTACATGCTAAAAAATGACAAAACATTATTAGAATAATTAAAGAAGAGTTAAACAAATCAAGAGTTATTTCATGTTTATGCATTAAAAGACCCAATATAGTTAAAATTACCAATTCCTCAATTGCACGCCCCACCCCACCCCCATACCTGCACGCTGTGGCCAAAATAATGTATTTTAGTTTTGACCTCTACAATTTGTGAAAACTCTGACTAAAACAATAATAAAAAAAACTATTTACCTAAAAGTATATCAATTCCTCCAAAATGGCCTGTAAATTTTATGCAACCTCAATCAAAATCCCAGTAGAATTTTTTTTTGACAATTAACAAACTAATTCTAAAATTAAAACAGAAATCCAAAGGATCCAGAATCACCAAAACAACTTTGAAAAAGAAGAAATTTGGAGAACCAGGGATGGAAACAGTGTAATATTGCCATCAACACAATCAACGGAACACAATAGAGAAGACAAAATAGATCCACACATATATGGTCAATTGATTTTTATCAAAGGTGCAAAGGCAGTTAAGTGGGGAGAGAGAGTTCAACAAAT
>NW_006295261.1:970452-974179 GCF_000327345.1 Myotis davidii | reverse complement strand
AAGAGTGTTTTCAACAAATTGTTCGGGAACCATTCGATAACCATGTGCAAAAAAGTCAATTCTTATGTCACAGCCTATATACAAAAAATGACTCTAATCATACTAGTAGAACTAAGTAAAACTTTAAAAAACTAAAACTACATCACTTTTAATATAGAAAACATTGGGTTAGGCAAAAATTTCTTAGCCACAACTTCAAAAATATGATTCATGAAAAAAAAACAACACGTTGATAAATGGTACCTCATCAAAATTTAAAATGTCTGCTTTTGAAAGACACTGTTAAGGGAATAAAAAAAACTCACAAACTAGGGGAAAAGATTAAAATACATATGATAAAGAAAATAAATAACTAAAATCCATTACAACAATAGGCAAAAGATATGAACAGAGATTTCACCAAAGAAAAGATATAGGTGTCAAATAAGTACATGAAAATATGTGTAACCTCAATATTTAGGGGAATACAATTTAAATCCACAGTAAGATATCACCATACACCTATTCAAACATCTAAAATTTAAAAGATTAGTCATACAAATGTTGGTGAGAATATAGAATAACAGGAACTCTCTCATACACTGCTGGTGGAAATGGAGAATGGCACAACCACTTTGGAAAGCAGTTTGGCAGTTTCTTAAAAAGTTAAGCATACAGCCTTGGCCAGTGGCTCAGTTGGTTAGAGTATTGTCCAGGACACCAAAAGGTTATGGGTTCTACTCCTAGTCAGGGCTAGCAGTTCATACCTAGGCTGCAGGTTCAATCCCCTGTCAGCTGATTGATGGCTCCTTCTCACAATAATGTTTCCCTCTCTCTATATATATCAATGAAAACATGTCCTCAAGTGAGGATTTTTTTTTAAAAGGTTAAACATACACTTACCAAATATCACAACCATTACACTTGTAGGGATTTGCCCAAGAAAAAAGTAAGCATACATCCCAAGAATATTTATAGACACCTTATTTGTAATAGTCTAAAACTTAATACAAACCCAAATGTCTATCAAAAGATAAATGAATGAACAAATCCCAGTATATCCATACAATGAAATATTGATCAGGATTAAAATGGAATAAACTGTTGCAATATGGATGTATCACAAATTAATAATGCTGAGTGAAAAAAAGCCAAAGAAAAAACATATTCTATAATTCTACGTATACAGAAATCTGGGAAATGCCTATTAACCTATAGTTGTAGAAATCAGAGCAGTAGGTTCCATGTGTGTGGAGAAGGAGCAGGAGGGAAGGATTATAAAAGTACTAGTAGGAACTTCTGGGAGAGATATATGTACCATTTTTATTTTGGTTATAGCTTCATTAGTATGTAAGTTAACACTTCCTGAATTATACACTTTAAATATATTTTATTCATAGTATTTCAATTATGCCTCAATAAGCTACTATAAAATTACAGATCATAAACCAAAGGCAAATCAAATAGAAATCACAACTAAGGTAAATTTAAATTACTAGAAGCCACAGTAAATTGCATATGGATTAAACTTGGCAAATAAAAGTAATACTAGCTGAAAAAACAGCAATGCACTATATGTGATAAAAGAGCACAAAAGATTAGAAGTAGATTAATGTAAAAATATATACTACCAGGAAAACATTAATGCTATATTAATATCATGTAAATGAGATTTTAAGCAATAACTTTTTTAGAAGTAAAATGTTCAGTGTGTATAAAGGTTTCATTTTACCAGGAAGACATAATTATTACATTATGTGTACTGCATAGAGCTTCAAATTACATAAAAATTAATAGGAGTACAAAATAAATTATCAAGTCAACCAGAATAATAGATAGCATAACCTGGACTAAAGAGAGAGGAAAAGGAGGAAATTTTAGAAAAGAAGCCAATGGAATGCTTACTAACATTTCAATTTTGCAAGACTAGTTCAACTGCACCCAGTTCCAGTTTCTTGCTATAGTTACCAAATGTTATTCAGCTCTGCTTAGTTATTCATCAGAAAGCTATTTCAGCAATAATACTATTTAAAATCATCTGACTGCAACATGTGGGAACTAGAATACATTCATCATTAGACTACACATTTATGCCCCATTTGACAGTTAGTTGCATTGTGAATGTAACCATGTTTTCACATTTTAGTGAAAACGTGAAAAGTCGCTGAAAGATTGAGCTAGCATTTTCAAATACAAGGTGCCATTTTATACTCCATTATCTTAATACACTCAAATTTCCCACTGCCAGCTGTCTATTGTAAAATCCAGAGACTCTTTTCGTAATATGAAGCCAAAAGCACCTTAAAAGGTGATACAAATGAGCCTTTTCACTCTAAGAAACCTGGTGGTCTCCAGTGGGTAGAAGCTTAGGGGGATCATAGTTCAATTAGCCAGCCCCATTTCTGGGTTTTGTGGTGAGTAGCTTGGATTAAAAACAAACAAATAGCCCTAACCAGTTTGGTTCAGTGGATAGAGCGTTGGCCTGCGGACTGAAGGATTCTGGTCAAGGGCATGTACCTTAGTTGCGGGCACATCCTCAGTAGGGGGTGTGCAGGAGGCAGCTGATCAATGTTTCTCTCTCATCGATGTTTCTAACTCTCTATCCTTCTCCCTTCCTCTCTGTAAAAAAATCAATAAAATATATTTAAAAAACAAATAAATCAATAATACATCACTCAGAATACTGAGTGATGAAGAAGACAGGGAGTGGAAGCAAGTGAGCTGCACACATTACATCCGAGAAAGACCCACGACTGAAGAAGAGATCTACTGTGTGCAATTGCCATGGCACAAGAAGGCAACCTGATTGGAGTCCACCAAACTTTAAAAAGAATTGAATTAAGGTCTCAGCTTTCCCACTGACAACGCTATGGTTCTGCTCAGTTCACTTAACTTCCGACACTTAGATTCCTCACTCATAACATATATGAAAGATAAAAGTACTTGAGAACCTACTAATGCCAGAAACTTTATATTTTATATATTTTTTCTCATTCAATTTAATTTTCCCAGCAGAACTGTGAAGTAGTCATTATTTCCTCTACTATGAAACTGTGCAAAAGGGAAGATCAAGGTAAAATTATTTAACCCAGATTTCTGCATTTGTAATTTGCAGAAATAAGATTCAAATCTTCACATTATCGCCTTCCAAGCCAATAGTCAGCAATCCACAATCCAGAGGCCAAATCTGGTCAGCTGCCTGTCTTTCTATAGCCCACAAATGAGGGATAGTTGAAAAAAATCTTAAGAATAATATATCATGACTCAGGGAAGATATGAAATTCAAATTTTAGTGTCCTTGAACACTATTTAATTGAAATGCACTCATGTTTATTCATTTACTTATTTTCCTATGGCTGTGTCCTTGCTATAAATCAGAATTGAGTAGTTATCACAGAGACCTTATGGCACAATAAAGCCCAAAACATTTACTATCATCTGTTCCTTTACAGGAAAAGTTTTACAGATGGTGTTGATGTAGTTATCAAATGTGATAATATAAAAAAAAGCATTGCAATATGTAGAGCACAATACAAATTTGAAAGATTCATATTCTGAGGAATAATCAGAGAATCATAACCAACAAAACCAACCAATAATAACAAAAGGAAGTAACATTTAAAAAGCAAAGAATAGGAAAGGAACCAAGATGGTGTCATAGGTAAACACCTGAACTTACTGCCTCACACAACCTCATTAAAACTACAACTATAAGACAAAATGGATATCATCCAGAATGACGGGAAGG
>NW_006295261.1:969780-970393 GCF_000327345.1 Myotis davidii | reverse complement strand
CGGAGGTACGCTGGCACGTGAAACGGGCTGGCAACTGGGTGAATTGTGGTCTTTTTCAATCGGAGGGAGATACAAACCCCTGACTGCTCTGAACTCCAGTTCCGGGTGAGACTCTGGGGACCCAGACTCATATGGGGAGAAACTGGACTGTCTGGCACCAGGCCGGAACACGAGGGCAGCTTTCTCACAGAGGTGCTCACGGTGTTCATGGTTCCTGCATGGGACCACGGGACACAGAGACCCAGGGACCTATCTGGGCAGGCCCGATGGGCAACCATTGCTGTTTGCACTGCCCCATGATTCCCTGAGACTCTGCCCCACCCAATTTACAACCCCATCCAAACTGTGAAGAAGAGGCTTTTGCATAGGAATGGCCTGGCCTTTTGCAATCTAAAACCTAACAAACTGCAGCTATGACAAAGAACCCCAGAGCTTCCAAAAGAAGGCCTAAGGCTTATCAGCAGCCTGCAATGCCTCACAGCTGCACCTCATCTGGGAACCTCCAAACCCCACACAAAGAGAAGGAATCTGCAGACCTCTCTGTAGCTCCTGCTGGGTGGTCTCAGGCAGTGGCTGACTTTGAACCTCCTTGAAGATCCAAGAGTCAGTGTAC
>NW_006295261.1:943662-969294 GCF_000327345.1 Myotis davidii | reverse complement strand
TAATCCAAAAATATGACGATAGTGTAAGGAGCCTCTGGGGCAACTTCAAGTGTACCAACATTTGCATCATGGGTTACTGGAAGGAGATAAGAGGGAGCAAGGAATTAAAAACCTATGTAAATAATGACAGAAAACTTCCCCTACCTGGTGAAAGAAATTTATTTACAAGTCCAGGAAGCACTGAGAACCTCAAACAAGAGGAATCCAAAAAGGACCATACCAAGACACATCATAATTAATATGCCAAGGGTAAAAGACAAAGAGGGAATCTTAAAAGCAGCAAGAGGAAAACAGTTAGTTACCTACAAAGGAGTACCCATACGACTGTCAGCTGATTTCTCAACAGAAACTATGCAGGCCAGAAGAGAGTGGCAAGAAATATTAAAAGTGATGAATAGCAAGAACCTACAAACAATATTACTCTACCCAGCAAAGCTATCATTTAGAATTGAAGGTCAGATAAAGAGCTTCACAGATAAGAAAAAGCTAAAGAAGTTCATCACCACCAAACTAGTATTATATGAAATGCTGAAGGGTATTCTTTAAGAAGAGAAGAAGAAAAAGGTAAAGATAAAAATTATGAACAACAAAGTGACACCAAATATATATCTATCAAGTGAATCTAAAAATCAAGTGAATAAAAAATCTGATGAACAGAATAAATTGGTGAATATAATAGAATCAGGGGCATAGAAAGGAAGTGGACTGACAATTCTCAGGGGAAAGGGGTGTGGGGGTGCGGGAAGAGACTGGACAAAAATCAAACACCTATGGTCAAAGACAATGGGGGTGGGTAAGGACATTGGAGGGGTGGGAGCCGGGTGGAGGGGAGCTATGGGGAGAAAAAAGAGGAACAACTATAATAATCTGAACAAGAAAGACTTATTTATAAAAATAAAAAGCAAAGAATATACCACAAACAGAAGAATTATTTGTACCTTACAGTAAAACTGCTATTTTGATTAACAGAATGCTTTGGTAACAGAATACTGTGCCTAGATTAATAGTAGATTGACTCTGGTACATACCAGCACTAATCGATGAGGTTACCACTATGCTTGAAACCATGCTGAAAGGCTCCTCCTTAGAAAGCACCGTATGGTAAAGGTAACTGCATCATTCTTCAATGAAAGGGGATCTTGATTTGACAATGTTAAACGTGACTCTGCCCTAGGAATGAAATGGTTTAGAAATTGAGGATTAAAAACAAAATTCCTCCATCCTTTTGGTTCTGAGAAATAGCCCTCATATGTTCTGAGATAGATCTCCATTACTGAAGACCCACCTACACGCTCCCTCAATGAGCTCTTGTTTTATAAACCCCCAGACTTTCCTTAACCTCCCCTTCAACTTGACTAAAGTTAGACTGGTTTGCTCCTGACCACTGGCTCCTGACCTCCTTTTTCTTACAGCGTCTCCTTTTGAAACCTTGCAACTATAAAATCTTCTGTGCCCCTTCAAGATGTACATCTTTTCCCAGACTCCTTCCAGTGCTATAACTTCAGTTATCATTCTCATATGCCTGGGGCCATTCCTTTGAGATGCAATCATCAAGACAGCGCCTGGATCTCCCAGTCTCTGTGAGAAGGGAGAAGTCTAAGCTGACAAGTGCCAATTTGCAAACAGAACTGACAAACTCACTCTAAGGTCCTCCACTAGCTCACTCCAGCACTTACAAAGGCCCACCTTTTGTGTCAGTGAACTTGAGTTCAGTCTCTCTGCCCTATTGCAACAGTCTCTCTCTCCTATTGCAGTAGTCCTGAACAAAGTCTTCCTTGCCTCTTTAATTCCATCTGGTATAGTTTTGATACTGTTATAATTAACCCAATTCAGATAATAGAAGTATGCCATTCGTACAGCTTTGCCAGAAAGCTATAGTTTAACATTTTCCAGGTCTTGTCCCCTGGGGGAAGGGACCGGACAAAGAAAGAATAGATGCATGCCCAGTGAGGTCTGAATGATGTAGGAAAGATGATTACCTTTCAGTCACACCTGGGAGCAGGTCATGAAATGGAAGGACATTATATCTAACATACATAAGCTCCTAAACAAAGGTGCCCCCACTTTTTTCTTTCTGCTTGCACCTGCCTCCTGGCTTGAGGGCACTGAGACTCTGCACTCCCCCGCATGGCCCACAGCCATGTGGACCCCACTCACAATGGACTGATGGACTTGGAAATACTGTGTGGGACCCAGCTTCACTGTGGAATGGAAACTCTGGACACTGGCTTTGCTTTTAGCTCTGCTGAATCCCCAGCTGTCCCTTTTCCAGGACTGGTTTAAGGAAATTGGACTTTGGAAACCAAGGGATATAATTCCATGCAAATAAACCTTTCTACTGCATCTCAGCCTTTCATGGGGTCCTCCAGAATTCTTATTCCAATAGCACCCCAAGAACCCCACTCCCACTAGTAACAGAAATTCTATCCATGCAATTCTCCATTAACAGTTTCTCCTTAACATCACTCATTAATGAATATACTCTTTATTTCAATTGCTTGAGTAAAACTATACCCTTAACTATACAGTGTGTTTTGTCTTTTACAACTTTAAGATTATCATTATGAAAAGAATTTTATAGCAGGTACAGATTTGGGAAGGTATAGGAAATGGAAGCAAATCTGCACTTATGCAACAATAAATCTTTTTGTTTTTCTTTTTTTGTTTAAGTACTGAGGCCAGACTATATCCACAGATGTTGTATAATTGGTCTGGGGTGTGACCTGAGCACTGGAAGTTTTTACTTTTATTGTTATTATTATTGATTTTAGGGAGGGGGGAATGGAGAGGGAGAGAAGGGGAGAGACAGAAAACATCTATGTGAGAGAGATACATTGATCTGTTGCCTCCTGAACCTACCCCAACCACAGAACGAACCTGAAACCTAGGGATGGGCCCTGACTAGGAATTGGACCCACAACCTTCCAGTGCATGGGACAAAGCTCCAACCAACTGAGCCACACCGGCCAGGGCTATAACAATAAATCTTAAATGTCGCTTAAACAAAGAAATTGAGAGCATTATTTTTTCTCTTGATATCTGAATGCTTTCATTCTATTGGACTTTTAGATAGCTTTTTTTTTTTTTTTTTTTTTTTTACAAAGTTTTGCTGGATTTTCCTCAGACTCTAGTGCTCCAGTATAAGTAGTGAAAGTAGAAACCTTTTCCTATAGTAGTTTGGACAAAATTTGGGAGCGATGCTAAAAATTTTAATGCCTCCATTTGCTAGATCACATTTCCTGCTCATATGTCAGAGACCCTATTCAATTATCTATAATGCCTCACTAGAGATAAAAAATAAGCAAGTCTTACAGGAAATGTGTGAAATAAATACAAGCAAATTAAAAAGGAGAGAGAGAGAGAGACCTATCCAGTTTGGCTCAGTGGATAGAGCATCAGCCTGAGGACTGAAGAGTCCCAGGTTCAATTCCAGTCAAGGAAGGGCACATGCCTGGATTGCTGGCTAGATCCCCAGGAAGGGGCTGCATGAGGCAGCCAATCAATGATTCTCTTTCATCATTGATGTTTCTATATCTCTCTCCCTCTCCCTTCCTCTCTGAAATCAATAAAAAAATATTTTTTAAAAAGATAGAAACAAAACAAAAAGAGTGTTTTCTGTTAACACTTAAGTGGATTAAATTGGCTTCCTCTTAACCAACCTTAATTAACATGAAACTGTCTTGTATATAGTCCTTTAAAGGTCAACTTGTTCTGCCAGAGATCAGTTCCAGCATGTCATAATTTCAAGTTTCATCAAAAGGTTGATGAGACTTGGGGACTCAACAGGGTTGAGTCACACATGTAGTCACCTGATGAAGGCATTTCCCCAAACCTGAAAAGGGATTATTGCTTGGTTGCCAGACAGCTAAAAGGCATCTTAATCTACATGTTATTGTCTCCTACTGGCCAAACACTTGAACAGCTGTAAGCTAATTCCCCCATTCTGACAATGGACTCTGTACCAAACCCTAACCCTTTGAAGTGTATATCTCTGCCTCCCCTCAGGACAAATTGTGTTAATAAAAAGCAGGGGGTTCTGGGGATGAGGAGAACATAAGGCCTTAGATTTAAGACCTTAGAACTTAGCTCCTTTAGCTAAGCTCCTCTGACCCCCAAATGCCTTTCAATATTATATTTCGTCTCTGGACTCCTCTTATTTAACATCTATGCACAGCCTTCTCCAGATTCCTGAACCCTTCTTGATGCTGGGACAAGAACCCCGGCATGGTTCCTCTTTAGTATTTTAATAACTGAATGTTCAATGAAATGACTGTTGGCCATCTTCCTTCTATTACCTTATCTTAATAGTCACTTAAAGACACTTGAAAAAAAATTATAAACTGCTATTTATTATTAGACATTTGCAACATTCCCTGTTAGTCTGAAAACAGCAACGTACTGTAGCAATTAACAGGATAGAAAATGAATTAGTTTTATGCTAATTTAATCAGATAACTTTTCATAATATTGACAACTCAATATCACTTTTCTACTTAACTATCCTTGTCTCAAGTTTTTAATTTTCTTTTTGAGAACTTCCCTTCTGCCATTCTGACATTTCTCATCTAGATAAAAAGTTAATCTTCAGAAGGGGTAGGGATATCTTAAAATCTAACTCTTTGAACTCAAACTATTATTTCCTAAATGACCCTGTTTCAAGTTTTTCAAAGATTTTAACTTTTTTTTCACATGCCTTATCTTCCTGACTCACCTTCCAGGTTATATAAGGTTATTCTGAGGACAAAACAATATGTTTTTTTAAAATTATTTGGATATGTTAAGTACCCTATACCTCCCATCTTCACAATAAAAATATGTTTTCAGAATCAAATGACCCATTTTTGAGATCTGAATAATATCTTATGCCAATAGTTTTCTCTCATTTTAATTTTATTAAAATCTCCATACTTATAAACTTATAACCTGTCATCTTGAAAATCTGAGAAGTGCCTTTTTGGTTGAAATCAAATAATTTTTAAGAAACACCTGGTTTTGGTTGTCTCTACATAAATAAAAATAAACTTATGATAAAAGGAGCTGGGTTGCTGGCTTGTTGGTGGTGAATTAACTCATGTTTCACATCAAATTGCAAGCTATATTTGCAACTACACTTCCTGAAAATGGATTTCTTTTACATAACATATAATGCATACTTAATAACCATAATAATCCTCTTTTCAGCAGTCCGTAAGGAAAGCCCATTTGCTTAATTTCATCCTAATTGCAAGCACTGGAGAGGCACATCTCCAGCATATGTAAATTAAGTGCTTGGTAGATTCACAAATCTCAACATTTAAAAATACATACTTTATTGCATTATTATACTCAGTTTCACTATGAAAAACAGAGTGATCATTCTACGATGATGCTTCTCTATTAAATAATGTTGTAGAACTAAAACTAATACAATATTATATGTCAATTATATCTTAATAAGACTGGGGGGAAAAGAGAGAAAGAGAAAAGGTAACAAACAATTAATGAACAATGAGATGTTGACTGAAGTTGTGTTTTAATTTTTAATGGGAGACACAAAGCCATTGGGATAAACACTGCTAAAGTGAGACTGAATCTATAAGAAAGGACAAATGTAAATTCTGTGAAAATTCTGCATAGAGAGAGATAGAATCCAAGTAAGGAGATTAGCCTTTACAAAATCAATTAAATGACAGCAAGTGATATTCTGCACAATGTCGAGCATGCTGAGTGGTAGCTATTATACAGTAAATATGGTAGCTGTTTGATCAGAGAGGATTTTAATTTTGGTTGCAATTATCCAAAATCTGAACTCAAACTGGTTTAAATAAGAGTAATGCATTAGCACATATAGCTAAAAAGAGTTATTAGCAGGCTTATGCATGTTTTGTTTTTATCTGAGGATTCCAATTCAATTTTCTTCTCTCTCCTCATCACCAGATACAAGCTTCATAGTAACAAAGGCTGAAATACTTCCTTATCTGTCACCCACAAATCCTCCCAGGGAGATCTCATTAAGGTCTCAGATACCTTTTCCTGAAACAATCCCTACGGCAGATCATGTTAAACTGTGGCAAAGGGGGGATTAATTATGCTCATAGGCTGTTCCCAGATAAGGTTTATCAGACATGAGACCAATCCCACCTAAACCTGATAGTTGTTGTGCAATGAATGAGGGGTGAAACAGAAGCCGTAAGAAAATGAAAACTGTCTACTATACAAGGTGTTTTGAACTATCAAGATGGAATCAGCTAATGATTTCTCAAAACAGTGGTGTATCATTGAACTTCTGGCTTTTCCTTCCCATTTTTCCCTTTGGGACAATTTGGGAGGAAAAAATAAATCTGTTGTCAATTTATTGGGACAACTAGAAGCTGATAAGGCAGGAAAATAGCAATTTTGTCTAGCAGGAATTATCACAGTGAAATAGGTTGATGGCTGGAGGAAGCATTATCAATGGTATTATTAAGAACCAGAGTTACTATTTCCTACTTGAAATTTGCCCAGAAAAGCTCACAGAAAAGTCACATAGTACAGATAGTAAGTAAATTCTTGGTGTATGTGTGTTTCCTTCATAAACTTAATAATTGGATTCCCTGGATCCTTAATTCCGTTATTGTTTTAAGCAGAGTGTATTAACTTACTATTTCAAGAGTCTATAAGAAACAGAACATAAATGATTAAGATAGAAGTTGAAGAGGGCATAATCTCTACACTGCACACAGAGTAAACATTCTAATTAAGCTGGTATTGTTCAGTGGTTATGTTATTGGCCCATGCACCAAAGGCCACAGGTTCAAATTGCCAGTCAAGAGCACATAGCTGGGCTGAAGGTTCGATCCCATCCCCAGTGGGGACATGTGTGGGAGGCAGCCAATTGATCTCTCTCTCTCTCTCTCTCTCTCTCTCTCTCTCTCCCTTCCCCCCTCCTTCCTTTTCACTCTCTAAAAATCAATCAAAAAAATATCCTTGGGTGAGGATTAACCAAAAAAAAAAATAGTCTCATTTAACTCTTCACATAGTACTTATGATGTGTTCTGCTACTGTTTTATTCTACCCAATTTTAATGAGTCCTCTCAAAAGTCCCTGAGGCTTTAGTTTAATATTGAAAGACATTTTTCATTAACTGTTCCCTGATATAGCCAATCATCTTATTATTCTATCTTTTATAAATTTTTCAAGTTAGGAGGTCTCCTGAATACTTTCAAACAGTAACATTTCCATTTATGTCTATTATCAGACACTATTTATTCTTCTTCCTTCATATTTACTCTACATAAACACAAATTTTCTGTTTCCAACATAGCTGAGTGTTTATCAACTCGGCTCAATGTATTAGACTCACCTGGGTAATTTTAATGGGAAGTGAGTGGAGGTGGAAAGGGGAAGTCTTGGAAGAGACCCAAACCCAGTGAATTTAGAATGAAGTACCTGTGACAAATGGTGCTTGAGAGCTAATTCTTTAGCTTGAAAACATCTACATGGTGGGTTTATTTGGTTGGCTACATAAGGGTGTGTGATTTCTTTCTATGTTTGCCAACGCTTCAGCAGATGGCCTATGATGGCATCACATTCTGGTTTAATGTTTATTTAATAATAAAATGGTTTTCCTTCTCTTCTACTTCTGTGGAGAGATTTTCTGGGCTTTTTATACCCTCTTCTCTGGCATCTTCTTTCCTCTTGACAGCAAGAATACAGATGATGCCAGCTTGGATTATGAAGGAAGGCCACACACAACAGAGTAACAAGATAGAAGGAACTTGGACCCTGACACTGTGGAGCCACAGGCCATCTACAGAAATTTCATGTGAGACGAGTAAAATCCTATGTAGTTTAAGCTACTGCTAGTTGGAATTTTCTGTCAATTGTTGCTGAACCTAATATTAACCAGATGGGAAGATAAAATGAAGCAATAGTGTGCAAAGGTTCTGAGGCAGTGTTTTCAGGAACAAAAGACTAGTTTGGCTAAATCTTAGTAACAAGGTAAGAAATACAAGAGGATGACTATGCACAGATGATACACACTGGGGATATATACTGAGTCCAGACTACCGTGGTAAGAGAAAAGTAATGAGAAGTTCATGAAAAATAAGGAAATGGACAGAATCTAATGTACTTTTTAGAAATTGGCTCTGGTTGTCTTGTGGGAAATGAAGAGAAGGCAGACAGTAGAGTGCAGGAAGCCAGTAGGAGGCTGCAGCAGTAATCAAAGAAAGAAATGACTTGGCCCAGATGTAGGTGGTAGCAAAGAATATAAAGAATATAAAGGATGAATGAATGAATGAATGAACGAATGACAGATGGGAGAGTTTCTCTCAGAGCCCTTTCTCATCTAGAAGATTGGTATATTAATACACTCTTCCTCATAACACTTCTGTTAGGATTAAATAGGATAATAATGCATGTAAAGTGATCAGATGCATCCCTGGCACAGAGAAAGACCTCAATGAAGTTTATCTATTGCCATCACTATATAATCATCATCTTGGAAGTAGAAATGTCAGGACTCGGTGATAAATTTTTAAAAAATATCTGATCTACTATGTGCTGGTCACTGTGATCAGAGGCTGTGCCAATCTGATTAATTAGCCAGTCTAGTGGAATAATGCCCATTAGTTTCAGAGTATATATCCAACTTTTTAATGACATGTTTATTACATTTATCCTTTTCAACTATAACAGCTATGAAATTTATTGCAGCTCTCAGAGATAAAGGGATGTTTTGTTTATTTCTCTAAATCTAATTAAATCTATTCTGAACCTCCACACTCTTGACCAGTGAGAACGTCGCTCTTGTAGTTTGGAGGGACCTTCTGTAAGGCTATATAATTACTTCAAGGTCTTATTTGTTCCAAAACATTCAGCAAGGACCTTTCATCATCCCATATTTGAAAAGCCCTCTGGTCACTATACAGCAGGAAACACTGCTTTTTCACTGGAGAGTTGGGCCTCTCGGGCACCATGGTCCTTGCTAGTGAGGGGACTCAGGCCCCTGGTAAGCAGCTTTTGACTCCATCCGAGGTTCTGCTACCTCCCTGGGGTGCTGCCTGGAAACAGATCGCTGAATCCCACACATCAGGTGTCCCTTATAATCTGAGAGCCTTTCTCAGTTTTTGAGGGGAAAATATCTACTGACAACCCTTGCTAGTTCCTCTGTTATAAGCACTACAATCTATTTCCTCCCCCTTATCCTCCTACTGTTCAATAGTATTACTATGCTGTTTTACTTATATTTAGTTTGGATGTAAAAGGAGCAACCAATTCCTAAGTGTCCAGGGACTCGGAACAATACTGTGGGGGCAGGAAGTGGGCATTTATGACCATTCAGTGTGTGACAAATAACTTCACCTATAAACTTATAGGCTGGGTAAACAGAGTTATGGTTCTAGCAAGTGTTGGGCTCTTTCACTCCCAGGAGGTCATTTATGTGTGGTTTTCAGGAAGAAAGAGGGAAACATGTACCATAGTTTCCAGTCTTATATCTTGCACTCTATCATGGGAATATTTCCATGCTTGCTCCATTTTCCAATATATCATCAAACAAATGAGATTCATCTATCAATGTCCCAGGTAAGAAAAAGAGAAGTTGTAAAAGAAGTCATTCCTAACAAGGTGCATATAAAACATGAAGACTGGTCACTTCTCATGGAGAAGCACTGACCTGGCTGTCTCCACAAAGCTTGATAATACAAACTTCTTATTTCTAGTTTTTCATCCTAAAGTGAGGGGAGGGGCATAGGCGTGTCCATTCATCTTCAAGTCATTGAAACAATTCAAACCATGAGCGCTTACAACAGAGCCCTGATAACCCAATGGGAGTGGTATTGGGTGATTATTTAATGCTATCTTGAATGGGAAATTAAAAAAATAAAAACCTCTTACAAATGCCTCTAACAGATAGCTCTTAGAGTTCCGAACCTTTTAAGAAAGACAGTCTGTGCTTTATGAAAACAGTAAGTAGAAGGGAGGATCTCTGATGTTTGGCCAAGCATTCTTCCCAAATATACATCCATTTTCAAACCCACAAACCAGTCAACTCAGAGCCTTACTGGTTCTATCAGGCCCTTCTCTGCCTCATCTCCTGCTCACTCAGACTCCAACAGGGTTTGGCCTCAGCCCCGGAAGTTCACAGATGCAGCTATCACAAACATAAATGGTGTAATCCTCCTAAATGGGCATAAAATACAGAGCTCTTTAATTTCCCAGGGGAGCAGGAGAGCAGCTCAGGCCTTCAGCTCAATTCTGTAAACATAAATGTCTACTGACAGGAAAATGGGTAAATAGAATATGGCATGTCTATGTAATTGTTTCATAGTTATGAAAATGAATGGAGAGGGTTTACTAGTCTTGACCTAAGTAAATCTCAGAATCCTTGTGTTTTGTTTTGAGTTAATCCTCTCCTGAGGTTATTTTTTCCATTGCTTTTCAGAGTAGAGGGGAGGGAAGGAAGGAGGCAGAGAGGGAGGGGTGGCAGAGAGAGAATGAATGTGAGAGAGACACACATGGACTGGTTGCCTCTCCCACAAGCCCCACCGGAGGTGGGGAACAAACCTGCAATCCAGGTACAGGCCTTTGACCAGGAATCAAACCCCAGAACCTTTGGTCCATGGGCCAACTCTGTAACCATCTAGTACACCAGCCAGGACAGAATCCTTGTTTTTGAGGGAAGAAAAGGTGTGTCACAAAAAGCAGCCTAAGGCATTGACGGCATTTAAGAGTACAAGCACGCACAACAGTAATTCTTGTTTAATGAATCGTTCATTTAGGGTAAAGTATGAAAATATTCATTGGATGAACAAAAGTGATGCTGGTTGTCTCGGAGGTGGGAGAATGCGATCAGAGAAAAGCGCTTCTCATATTTTATGTGACAACTACATGGATTTTAATTAGGTGATTTTCTGTATCTCTCAACGTGTTTGAAATAACTCGTAATAAAGGGAAATTAATCACAAGTTAGACTTCTTTTTCCTGGAGATGAGAATAAGGGTTGGGAGGGGAGATATTAGCGCTGTGTTCCTTCTTCATATTGTACCGTGTCACTCCTTGTTATTAAATCCACTTCACTGACAAACCCCAAATGGGCATAACTGAAGTTCAATTTTACACGCGCAGAGCAGCTGGCTTCCTTGTGGTGGCTCCATATTCCATTTGGCTCCATATGAACCCAAGTTTATACAACCACCATGACGAACAAACAGAGCAGGAATAAGTAATCGCACAAGGGATCTTCCGTGCTTCCCAGCCTGGCCACAGACATCATCCGGCCATCCCTGACTTCCAGTCTTAGCCTGCATTACCCTCCCTCAAAGCAGCAGAGCCTGAGTCAAGTGCGCGGCTATGTCATTATTTTGTAAAGTAATCCTAGAAACAGGAGGAGGGAAGGAGGGAGGGAAAGACAATTCTGGGGGTTGTTAGCAGGCGGACGGTCTCTGTGAGGCTCAGTCATGCTGGGAAGAGCTCAGAAGCTAGATAAAATGTATCGCGGACTTGCCCATCTGAGTGTTAAAAAAAAGTGTTTATCCACCTGCTTCCATCCTCATCAGCCAAGAACTGCTCCGTGGTAATAACTCTCACCCTTCCGCGTCAGAATGGCTAAGCTGGTCCTTGCCTATGTTCTACACTGGTGCACAGAAAAGCACCAGGGCAGCAAGCAAGAGATAAGCAGTGCAGCTGGGGTAAGGTGCTGTCTAGTTACGCCTCTCAGGAGCGGGTCACCACTGTGGTCGCTGGAATAGAAAGCTGGGCTGAGCCTGGGGAGCAGAGCACAGGAGTCATTCAATACAGTTGCCTGCACTGCTCAGATCCACCTGAGCTCAGCATCACACCCAGCAGGTCCAGGAGCCACGTTCTAGTCACTGCCGCAGCTCCTCCCGAGGCTATCCCTGGTATTTGTCATTTCTCTCCACCACACTTTAGACTTCCCTAATCCTTGGGCAACGGTTCAGTAGCACCAGAGTTCTTGCCTAGGGAGATAATTAGACCTCCATGAGAAACCAAAGCCCTCCGTTACTCCATTGTGGTTTTACCTGTCTTAGATGACCCAGCACAGAAGCACCTAGATATTCTCCTGGACACCAGATGTACTGCTCTTGTCCCTATCGTGTAATATCTCTATTATAGGTGATCAGGATCAACCATTCCCACACAGACAGGAACTTCATATAGTATCTGGTGATTCAGCAACATTAAGAGTTAAAAGAATAAGGCAGTAGAGGGTGTTTGGCCATCCGAATCCTTGCCTCTGGTAGAAGTACTTCCCTGATAGGGCCCAGGGAAGTACTAGCAGAGCCAAGAACTGGGAAGCACAGATTCTAAGAGGTTACTTGGGATATTGGTGAGCGGAGCCAATCCTCCCTTTGGTTCTCATTCCCGTGTGATCTAGTTATTGAGGACAGAGCACCATATTTCACCCTCTACAAACTATTGTTTCAGTGTATGTACTGCACCCTGGAGGCTAACCCCAAACCAGTTGCGTGCTGGTACGCTGGCTTCTTGTCAAAGACATCACTTGCTCTTGACCCCATGCAGACTCAGCCAACTATCAAATCACTGATAAATGGGTCAGAGATGTATTCCCAAGAGCATCATATACCACCTCCAAAATCCAAAGAGGAATCCCCACTGCAGAGTCTCTTTTTTATAGACTTCTAAACGTTTTACATATATATGACAGGACCCTGAATCTTCCCAGAGTTTATCCCTCATGCACTGCTTCTCCTGTATCCTGCTGACACATCAGAGAACATCCTAATTCCCATTCAACATGTCCAACTAGCCTGATGTTGGTAACAGTGTGAAGCATGATAGTATACAATGTCGAGAAGCTCAGAGTCTTCAGACCACAATGCTACGAAGAACAGGATAGTTAACATAACCCTGGGACAAGACAGCGACTGTGCAATGACTACAGGAGATCAGGCTCTCTAAACAGCATGGGCTGAAAAACGGAACCACTCATTTTCAAGGTTTCTAAAGCTGTTCAAAACTAGCCAAATCCACAATTATCATTGCCACAATATCACTCAGTGCTACTGTTAGTGTATACACCAGCAATTTTCCACCTTTTTCACCTCATGGCACACATAAACAAGTTACTAAAATTCTGCAGCACACCAAAAAATATATTTGTTTGCCAATTTGACAAAAAAACACACATTGGTATAATTTTGATTCATTAATGCTGGATGGCTATTGTTGTGTTGGCTGTTGGGGTTTTTTTATTGACAATCTAAAGGAAAAGAGGTCAGTGCCCCTGACTTTGTAGTCAGGTATTGCATGTTTTAAAAATTCTTGAGCACACCAGTGTGCAGTGGCACACCGATTGAAAATTGATGGTATAAGCTGATGGCTTATTATCTCCTGTACCTCTTCTCAGCCCTTCATCAAATTCTTAATTACTCTGCTGCTACTGCATGCCAAAAATTATACTACCCTACCTCCAGCAGTGGTGTCTGATCACTGTGTGGCCAGTGAGTCACCACTTCCAAAATCCCAGCATGAGCTCTGCCAGAAAAATACTACTGTAGCCAACTGTCCCAGCCTGGGTTTCCCTAGAAGCAGAGAACAACAGAGCTTGCATGCATGTGTTTTATTGTGGGATGTGCTCACCCACTAAAGTGTTTCCCTCAGAGGAACCACTTAGAACCTCAAAATTCTCTGTCCGGGGATGGAAAAGAGTAGTATTTACCTACCAACTCTCACCCCATTGTCCAGGCTTATCTCAGGGGCGATAACTCTCTCGCCCCTCCAGCTTCATCCAGAAGGACAGGTGTCCCAAGCAGGTGTGGCAGAGAAGTGCTGAAGTAGAAAGGGAGAGACCCACAATGCAGCCTAAATGGGGTGCTGTGAGGTTACCCCTATTCACACCAAGTTTCTACAGCAGAGGGTTTGGGGAGGGAGGGGCACTGAAAGGATGATGTAGGGCACCAGCAGTGTCCAGTGCAGGTCACGTTCCTGAAAGGAAAGGAAGTCTGAAGAGCCCGGTAAACACTAGCTGAGGGTACCACCCACCCCGTTAAATACATAACAGGATCAATCTGTACACTCCAGGAGGCCAAGGACAGGGCATGTTTAATCATAGCAAGTGCTGAGCAAATATCTGAGTAAAAAACAAATTGAAACATGAGTAAAAGAACAGATTAATAAGTGAGCAATGCTGCTCACAGTTGAATTCCGAATGGAATAAAATTAAAAAGTATGTATCTCACCTACTAAGTAGGTAGGTATAGGACCCCTCACTATCAAGTAACAGTGAACTGAAACATTTCATCCTGCTTTATGAAGCACACATTTTCCAGGCTGTCGATCTCCGTGAAGTCTCAATAGCAGACGGACATTAGGGACCAAGAAAGGCTCAAATATAGGTTCAACCAGCCTGTATTTACAGAAGACATAGAATATTTAAATAATGACTCCGGGATTGTTCTTTAGCACAGGCTAACCTGGGAAGTATTTGAAATAAAGTAGAGATAAAGGAGTTGGCAATAGTGCTCTAATTTTTTTCATCCCTCTTAAGACAAAAAGCTTGCAGATCCAACATGGCCAGTTATGCTGAAACTATAGCCATACAGTGTGTGTTTTTTTATGAGAAAAGTGCTAAATTGTCTTAACTCTAAGTCAATGACCCCAAGATCAATATTGCCAACTTCTAATTTTATGTCTTTTTCAAGTATGCAACCCTTTTTTACTATCAAAAAATGTATCAAAATCTCCCATTCTTGATAGCTATTCTTAATTCAGTTCTTTTAAATGAACTTGCATTTTAATAGCCAGAAGAGTGCTAAATATAATTGCAAATAGTCTTATGGAAAATATGTCTCATTTACAGTCATTGCTTACTTGCTGACAGCAGAGCACTTATCTTAAAATGCTTGATTTTAAAATTTACTAGTAGACTATTAGAAAAAGCCAAAACTCAGTTTTCTCACCTACAAGAAAGGGGATATCACATTCTTAACATGCTCTTATAAAGATTAAATGAGGAATTTTATGTAAAGTGTCCAGCCTACTACATAGCAAATGCTAAGCTCTCACTCCTAGTTAATGTTTTTTAGCTGCATTTCATATGGATCCATTGCCTACTTGTATGACATTGACCCCCCCCCTCAAAAAATGGGAAAAATAGTTGTATTAATTAATCTACACAGTCCAAGTTGCTAAGCAAAGAATGTTTAGATCACAACAGCCATAGTGTAGGAACAGAGCCATTACTAATGTGACTATGCAGTATTGGACATTTTTTTGGCTAGTTCATTGAGAATTATTGTTAAATGCCAACTGTTTGCATTGTAATTTGACAACCTTGGAGTAAATTTAAGAATGACCCAAATAATGGAGTCTATAGTAAAAGAAAAATTATATTTGAAAATAATCTTCACCACTTCTCTGATTATACAATAAATCAGGAATCTTATTAGTAGGAATTCTAAATTCCTTATTTGTAAACTTTATAATGCATATGTGAGAACAACAATAACCCATCTTTTGGTCATCTGAGAAAAATTAATGTACATTCTTCAGCATTGTACACATCTTAGGTAATATATAATGGAGATAATATGTGTTGAAAGAGAAAAAAAAAGGTGATAACAAGGAAAAATAGCAATTCTTTTCTTTTCCTTATTGTTAGCCAACCCCTACTTCACTACTACCACCAAAAAAAAAGAGCTACATCATCTAATGTTTATACACTTTCATGTGGAGATTCCTGTTCTACCTGCTGCTAAATCCATGTGTGTATTTATTTACCTTTTTTTTTTTTTTTACTGCCCATTACTGTTCTACTTTTTACTTTTGTGATTTAGAACTATTTTTATGGACTAGAAACAAAAAATAATACAGCAGAATCACAAGTCTAATTCTCTTTGGTAGTCAGTGACTTTTTTAATAAAAGAAGTGCAAAACTTTAAAAAAACAAATTGCATTGGGGTGAACTGCTCATTATGAAACAATTTTCCTTGGGTAAATAGTGGCTCAATTATCCTTAAAATTAAAAATTATATAATTGTATCTGAATAAATATGCCCTACACAATTTAGAAGTACATGGGCTTAGCAGGTTTCTACCAGTGAACCTGTCATAAATCATCTGCACAGAGACCCACTAAAAACGTTCAAATCAGAAAGCAATTATTACTACTTAACATATAACTACTTAAGATATGACTACTTAACATTTATTAAAACATTATTATTTTTATTATATCTCATTAGAATTACACTCTCTGAGGGCAAATGTTTTTGTCTGCATTTTCATTACTTTGTCCCAAAACTTAGAACAGTGTCTAAATCAATAAAAATATTTGAATGAATAAACACTGTTATCAATGCTAGTCTAATTACTGTAATTGGCACTATAACAGAAAATAAGATATGAACAATGTGTTACCATACTATGCCACATGGCTACAGATTTGGTAAAGTTATAAAATAAAATGCCTACCTTTTAAAAACTATTTTATTTCTTCTTCTGACTTGTTATATCAGTCAAATTTGTAGAATCAAAAATTTAACACATTACACATGAATTTGCCATGATTGAGAAAAAAACACACCACAGTTTATTCTAAAAAAAAAAAAGTAGTTACATTATGTATGTGTATTTTGAATTGAATGTTTGTGTTTGGCTAGATGCTTTAAATAAATTTTCCATTTGAACTGTTATTAAACTCATTGTCATTGTATTCATCGGAGTTAATTAGTAAAGCTTGCATACACATACTTACCTATAACCAAAGTCCATGCTTTTTTAAAAATATATATATTTTATTGATTTTTTACAGAGAGGAAGGGAGAGAGATAGAGAGTCAGAAACATCGATGAGAGAGAAACATCGATCAGCCGCCTCCTGCACATCTCCCACTGGGGAAGTGCCCACAACCAAGGCACATGCCCTTGACCGGAATCGAACCCAGGACCCTTCAGTCCGCAGGCTGATGCTCTATCCACTGAGCCAAACCGGTTTCGGCCCATGCTTTTTATTGTCATAAAAACTTCTTTTCGCCCTAGCTGGTTTTGCTCAGTGGATAGAGCATTGGCCTGCAGACTGAACGGTCCCAGATTCGATTCCAGTCAAGGGCACATGCCTGGGTTGCTGGCTCAGTCCCCAGAAGGGGGCATGCAGGAGGCAGAGAGTCAATGATTCTCTCTCATCATCGATGTTTCTATATCTTTCTCTCCCTCTCTCTTTCTCTCTGAAATTCATAAAAATATATATTTTAAAAAACTTTTTTTCTAAGAGCTATAAATTTACACCAAATTTTCTTTGTGGAAATGCAATAGAGTCCCAGATATTCAAAGTAAAACAATATATATATTAGAGGCCCGGTGCACAAAAATTTGTGCACTTAGGGGGGAGGGGGAGGTCCCTCAGCCCGGCCTGTGCCCTCTTACTGTCTGGGACCCCTCGGGACATAACGACCTGCTGGCTTAGGGCTGCTCCCGGATGGCAGCGGGCAGGCCCAATCCCTAGGTGCAGCCCCTGGTCGCGCTCAGAGCAGGGCCAATTGGGGAGTTGGGGCGCCACCCTCTATCACCCACAGAGCAGGGCCGATCAGGGGGTTGGGGAACTCCCCACATCAGGCACAGAGCAGGGCAGATCAGGGTGTTGGAGCGCCTTCCCCTGTCAGGAACAGAGCAGGGCCGATAGGGAGGTTGTGGCCCCGCCCACTGTCACACACAGAACCGCAGGGCGATCAGGGGGTTTGGGCGCTGTCCCCTGTCACGCTGATCCCGGTGCTGGGAGGCATATTACCCTTTTACTATATAGATTAGAGGCCTGGTGCATGGGTGGGGGCTGGCTGGTTTGCCCTTAAGGGTGTCCTGGATCAGGGTGGGGGTCCCCACTGGGGTGCCTGGACAGTCTGTGTGAGGGGCTGAGGGCTGTTTTCAGGCTGGTGGATGACGGAAGCTCCCAACTGCTCCTTTTATTCTTTTCTTTTTTTTTTTTTTTTATTCTGGGCCAGCTTTAGCTCTGAGGCTTGGCTCCAGCTCTGAGGCCTCCGCTGCTGAAAGCAGGTATCTGCTTTGTTTCAGTTCTATAATTGAAACTCTGTATCAACTCCAGCTCTGAGATCCCAGCTCGCTGAAAGCTGGTTTCTGGGGTTTTTTTTAGCTTCTATATTTGTTAAAATGTTTCAAACTGCAGGCTCAGAGGCCTGCAGTGGCAGGCAGGGAACGTTGGTTTCCTCCATCACTGAAGCAAGCAAGCCTCATGTTCAGTTTAAGCTGCCTGGCTGCCGGCAGCCATCTTGGCTGGGAGTTAATTTGCATATCTCGCTGTTTAGCCAATGGGAAGGGTAGCGGTCATACGCCCATTACCATGTTTCTCTTTTATTAGATAGGATATACACATACATTGCCAGTATTTGTATTGCACTGTAATCTCTTATATTTAACTGGACTCCTTTTTCAGAGTGCAACTTTGTATAGCATTCACATGAAAGCAACTTGAATACAACAAAAAAGGAATATGTAAAGTTATCTATTACCATTAATTATGCATTAACCTCCTGTTTAAAATCTCCACATTTGAAGTGAAAATCATAAGTGAACTTTCTAATAAGCATAGATTCCAATTTTTTTAAAGAAAGTAGGTCAGAAAAAGAATGAGAATAAAAGTTTCTCTATTATCAGAAAACAACTTTTCTAGTTCTTTTTTTCCCCAATCAAATTTGAGTTTAGGTATAACATAAAACTGCGTCCATCAGATCCCTTTCTTAGTCACATATTTGTGACTGAACTGGGTAGCAATTTGACTGTTCTCCAATCAATTCAGTCAAAAGGATGTCTGAATAATACTAATTAAACTGGAATATCAAGAATGAGAATAACAACGTGAAAACCACTTGTTATGTTATAGGGAATTAAAAAAATTAAAACATATAAAACTGTCAAGTTTTCACATTGCTTGTCCAGGGTATTACTAAATATGAAAAGAAACAAAAATTACCAAAGATGAAAAGAAATAAAAATGTCACCCATAATTCAGATAAAAATAAGTCAATAAAAATCAACTCTGAGATAACCCAAACATAGTATACAGTTGACGAAGACTACAAAGAAGCTTTTATGTAAATAGATCTAAAGAATATGTTTGAAAATTTCAAAGCAATCATAGTCTTAATGAATAAACAGAATCTCAGCTGCAACATAGAACTATGAAAAATATCAAGTAGAAATTCTAAATCTGAAAAATGCTGAATTCATTGAATGATATTAGAAGAAGAATCAACTCAGATTAATGAATAGGAATTATCCAAACTGAATAACAGAGAGATCAAGGGTTAAAGAAACTGAATAGAATCTCATGTGGGATAATATCAAATAGTCTAATAAACTACTGGGAGCATGTGTGATTAAAGTCCCAAAGAGAAGCGTGAGAATGACACGGAAAAGTCCTTCAAAAATAACAGCTGGACATTTTACAACATTGGAGAAAAACACAGACATAATAGGTACAAGTTTAATGAATACTTATCAAGACAGATATAAAATGAACACTATATACAGAGAATAACTATTGAAAACCAAAGGTAAAGTGATGATCTTGGAAAAAATCAGAGAAAAAATACTCTAAGGCAAGAATTTCTAAGCAGCTTTGGTAGGAAGAGAAAAATGTGGTAGGAAAAGAACTAAAGATGGACTTTGTTTCATGATTTTGCCTAGAACTCACCTTGTTTAGGAGGGAAACACCCTAAATTTCTTCTGAAGCCGGTGGCAAGAAAGATAAAGAAGAAGACCACTTCAAATCAGTTCTTCATGTGCTAAACAATTCCTGCAAAATCCCACAGCTTAAATATTTAATAATTCTTTAAAAATCTATTTCTGTCATAAATTTCTGAGTTGCTGCAAGTACGGCTTGTAACATAGTGTCAGAATATTGGACTTGGTCTTTTTTATTTGTTTTTCCCCTTTCATCTAATTTACTAGAGTAGTCATTGCAACATGAGACTTTTCACTTAGGCCAATTATAATTTCCCCCCAGTTTTAGTATCAATACAAGAAATCAACATTTGAAAAACTAAGGAGAATTACATAAATAGGACTGAGAAAAGGTTCATCCATTTAGCTGCTAGCATGTGAGTGCCAATTTTCAGTTAGAAAAAGATAAATTCAGCCAAAAGAATGCACTTGTCAGCTAGTGTAGAGATTTCTCAAGAGTACACCTAGATGAGATGTTGCAATTCTTGCTACATGCAACTTATCATTAAACCAAAGTGGTAGATGTTGTTGCAAAAGCAGAGATAAAGTCATAATTTTTTAAAAGTAAAAAAACAGGCTGGACTTAAACTTGTTAGCAAAATCATAGGGAACAGTTAGCTGTATGTCTGAATGAATCAGAAGATGACTGAAATTTCAACTGCTAAATAAAAACCTACAAAGTACATATATTGTATTATCTTAAATAAAAATAAAAACTATAAGGTGTTAACAGTTATTCTCTGAGTTCTGGATTTCTTAATTATTTTTAAACTCTGACACTTGTTTAGAGTTTGTTTCCAAATAATTTATAGTAAAACTAAAATATTTTTAAATTAATTTGTACAGTAAACCAGAAGTTTAGCAAAGGGAAAAGTTTAGATTTGTAGGCAGGAAGATGATCCTAACAACAAAACTATTTGCCCATTATTTCCTCTCACAAGATCTCCTTTACGTTACAGGCTGCCATTGACCTTACAGGATACCTTTGCTTTGCTTAGCTACCAACTAAAGGAGCTCTATTTTCTGAACCTAACACCCAAGTATCTTCAATTTAGATGGAGGATCTCACTAAAACTGTAACTGCTTTGTGCAGTGTATTGAGATTTGGATGCCCTCTGCCTACACAGTTAATCCTTGGCCACTAAATTGTTCATGGATTTCTAGGATGCTTATCTGTGATATTTCTAAGTTTCATTGGTTCCAATGATCTTCTCAGGTATCAATTTGGAAGGTCAGTGAAGACAGTGATAATAACTAGAATAAAGACTACTGATGTTATCATGTGTTCGATGTCATGGTAAATCTGCAAATGGATTGTCTGAAACTCACAATAATCTTGTGACCAAAAAATACTGAGTTATCACTACTTGGCCAGTGAGAAAAATGAGACTTAGAAAGAGAAAATAATTTCCCAAGGTTACACAGCCAATAAGGGCTGGGTGAGAATTTGACTCTAGAGCCTGTATATCCCAACCCTACCTGACCCTGTTTCCAGAAAAGAGGACCCCTGCAAGGAGCAGGAGCTGACCTGATTCTGATGAAGGATGGTGAATGATTGGAAAACACCTGCACTCTCTGGGCAAGTCACAGAATCTTTCTGGGGCTCTGTTCCCTCTTCTGTAAAATGAAGATATTGAGTCCCATGTTCTACACGGCCACTGTGAGATCTCTGGTTACAGTAGCCTACAATATACCAGTTGTATAGTGTTAGTAGAAAGAACTTTAACTTAGCCGTACAAGTCCAAATTTTACCATTAACTTTTGTGAGTTGGGGCAAGTCATTTAACCTCTCCAGGTATTTTCTTCACTTCAGGGGTTTTTTGTTGTTGTTTTTTTTTAAGATGTTAGTAGCTTCAAAAAAGTGTAATATTGCACATAAAGTACTATCCCAACATCTTAAATAAATTTTATAGCATTGAAATTATGGATTTGAGTAATTATGATAAATTGGCTTCTCACTCTTTTTTCTTATTATTTAAAACACCTAATGTGAAATATTTTGAGGTAATACTTATTTGTAGTAGGTTTAAACAGAGAGGGAGGGGCAGGAGGGAGGAATGGAGAGAGGGAGAGGTAGAAAGAGAGAAATAACCTCCAAGGTTCCATTCACACAGGAAAAGGGTAGAGATGTGCAAAAGAGACACGCAACCCTATAAAGAAAGGGGAAATGTACCCACTAGGACACTAGAAATTTTTAGTAAAAAGCAGCAGTGGAAAGTAAGCTATGTATACACTGACTTCTGCAGTTTGACCAAGTTAATAAGTAAAAACGCTGTCATGTGTCACATTTTCCCCAGGGTGTCTATTTACCTTGATATTGATATTATTTTATCTCTGCGGGCCAAGGATGCCCTGGCTTCTGTATAGAGATTAATGATTGATTAGCTCATAGTCAGGAAGCTTACTAAAAGGGAACTGGTTACTCTTAGCTGCCATTTTTTTCTGGGTTACCTGCAGGAAACAGGGTGCCGCAGGACTTGCCAGCCGGGAAATGAAGAGGATATTATTTCTCCTGCTCACTGTGCATGCTCTGGAAAGAGGTAAGACTTCCCACGCTGGGACCATTTACAAGAACTCTTACCAGTTTAATTGTCTGTCGCCACTTTAAAAAAGTATACAAAGGTGAAAAACAGAGTAATTGGTGAGGATGTTAGGAAGAGAAGAATCAAAGCAGGGTTAATCTGAGCTGAAATGTGGCCTTCAACTGGAATAGCCAAGACATCAAGATAATCTCATGAAAGGAAGAAAAAGTATATAATTTGTCAATTATCCTTCCCTGCTCTTTTGATAACCAAGACCTGCGGAGAATGTTTTGAAGTTGGAATATTTTTTTAAAATGTATTTGAGAGAGAGAAACATCAGTGTGTTGTTCCACTTATTTATGTATTCATTGGTTGATTCTTATATGTGCCCTGACCTGAGACTGAACATGAAACCTTGGTGTATCAGGACGATGCTCTAACCAACGGAGCTACCTTGCCAGGGCAAAATTAGAATCGTTTTAGTTAATAAGAAGAAATGCAAATGGAGGTTTTTATCCACCCATGAGCACTTTTTTCAGATTTTAAATATTTATTGCCACTGAGAGCATAATATACCATATCAATGAGGTCAACTGAGATTTGAGTCTCTTAAAGGAACCCCATACATATATTTGAAAATACATTGTAGTTTCTAAAATATTCCACGTAAAACAATTTAATGGCCATTTAACATGATTATCAAAAGATAATTGAGCTATATTTTATTAAGATTATTCTTCAAATAGTATCTTCATCTTTTAGCAATGTTTAAAAATCTTGTTAAATGATACAGGTTGAAATTATCTGAAGTATACAACTTTATAAAATTTTCAGCTTGGGAAATTTCCATAATCAGTTTCAATTTACTTTTCTGGATGATGCTTAAATACCTGTAAGGGATCTGCATTCATCCAGCTTTGAGGAATTAGTTTTCACTTAGTACTGTCAGTCTCACCGAAGTGATACATTAATATTCATATTAGTACTGTATTTAACCTGTGGAATAAAATGTGTATAGTCTAGGAATTATTGGTATTAAATGTGACATGAATAATCTTACTCCTGACTTATTCTATTTACATTAACTTTTCCTTGATCTTACTTTTGTTGTACAAATTTTGTCTCATTCACCAATAGATTTTTAAGTAAGCTATGGGTCTTTATGTAAGACTACAAAGTCTGAGATGTACTGGGGTATAAATAAGTAACATAAATTGTGTCCCCGAAGAGACCTCTGAATAGGCCAACACCTAAGAAACCCTGAAAGCTTATTCCTTTGCCCAAGGGTTTCCCTGGAGTAGATTTGAACCTGAAAATGCCTATTGCAGCAGTGTTGATCAGGATGTTCAAAACACCAGAAGGTTCAGTAATGGCTAGGACCCGGAATTATATGTAGATGTTATAAGGTGGGACATGAGTCTCCATGTCGGACTGCTGACTCAGTAAGTGTACATTGCCTTTGCCTAAAAGAGTTATAGTGTCCTTTGAAGAATAACAGAATTCTGCAGCCTCTATTTCGACATCCTTCAACATCCTCTGACTCTGATGAAATGGATGCTAAAGTCAACTTGCTTCACGTCACGCAGGTGCCATAGGTTTGACGATATTCCCTGAGACATTCATAATACATTTGCAAGTAACCAATGTTTAATATTTGGCTATAGGGGTTCTGACCCTTCAGTCCTCTATTCCAGGGGTGGGGAATGGCTAGCCCGCCGGCCATATAAGGCCCGTGAAATCATTTGGTCTGGCCCTGCCAAGGCATTAGGGGTGAATTAATTAAATGTTTCACCAAATATAGCAAGCTAATTTTTACGTTGATAATTTTGTACGGTATAGCAGGCTAATTTTTACGTTGATAATTTTGTACGGCCCCCAGATAACCTTTTAAATATTCAAATGGCCATTGGCTGAAAAAAGGTTCCCCAACCCCAAATACTAAGTCAGCAATGTACCTGGATGCTAGAAGTGTGGCCTTGGGAGAAAATTGCAAAGTATATGAATTAAAAGAGTTGAGAGAACTTTGGACAGTGGAGGATTGTTAGAGCTGCAGTTTTCTCTGCCTGTTACAGTTCTAGATAGCTAACTGACCGCCCACAGCATTTGTCTAGACCACCTTTTCTAAAAGTATTTCACTCAAGACTCGTCTTGGAAAAAAGTCTCTATGGTCAAACACATTTAAGAAACAAGCTATACATTTGTCCCTCTTGGTTGGTTCACAATCACTGTTTGTTTTACTAAAGGTTCTGAGAAGTCCTGTAAGGAAGAAACCTTACTTGATCCAGAGTTTCCCAAATGTATTGGCTTTTCCCTAAATTGCCTATATCCTATGGGAGCATTTTTGGATATTTCAGGTCTATAATGGATACTGCTGTAGCTCAGCATGAACATCAGCTCCAGTTAGGCCAGTCCTCTCCTACCCAACAGCACTGGGGATACAGTCCACAAACCCTTCTGTGCTTCTGGGGAGAGGTACAGAATCTGGATGGAGTCATAAGACAACACCCAATATACCTACCCCTTGAAAAACAAAACAACAGTGTTTGCCAGTTGCCTCCACCAGACTTCTTTCCCTGGGACTGAGATGAATGTAGTGCTAATCTATAATGTGCCTTCCCCTCTTCCCAAAATACAAGCAAAGGCTGCTGACTCGGCTATATAATTAACAAGGAGATAATGCTAACCAGAAGTATGTTATTGCAGTTCATAAGAGCTGTTGGCAAGAACAGGATATTTACTATGAACGTGTACATTTTTTCGTCAAGCACTTCATTCTTAGCATATATATTTTTACTAACCATGATACCAAATAGCAAGAAAGTCGTGGGTAAGCTGTATTTCCCCCTCTTCCATTTGCCTCTTAAAGCAGCCCTAGGCAGTGTGGGCTTTCCCAATCTCCCAAGCCACCACTGAATCACCTCGCTTCTCTTTTCTACAAGGTGCCTGCCCCTTTAACAGTAACCACTTGAAAATTAAAGTTGCCCTTAGTTTGGTTCAGGAACACAGCTGTATAGAATGCCAGACAGAAATAATTTAGGATAAGTAGATATCCTCTCTGTTTTCCCAAATATCTTTATAAATTTTCTGCCAAACCTACATAATGGTTATTAAGGAGCTGATGTAGAATGCGAGAACTATGTGACAAAAAGGACACAGCTGTTTAAAGAGCTAAAAGTGAGTTTCAAGCAGAAGGAACGCAGGTGCAAAAGTCCTGAGCTAGGAACAAGCATGGCCAGAGTAAAGGAGGCTTTAGCCAAGCACAAACAGGAAAAGAGCTGAAGCCAGAGAAATAGGTAACTTCACCATCAAAGGCAACGTTAACCTCCCCAGAAATCAAGAGCAATGCCACACTTCACTGTTTTGGGGTGCAATGCGAGGTTTCCACTCACCATCACGTGTGTGGGTTAGGGACAAGTGTGCATACTCTTTAACAG
>NW_006295261.1:938842-939158 GCF_000327345.1 Myotis davidii | reverse complement strand
TATAACAAAGAGATAATGCTAACCAGAAGTATGTTATTGCAGTTCATAAGAGCTGTTGGCAAGAACAGGATATTTACTATGAACGTGTACATTTTTTCGTCAAGCACTTCATTCTTAGCATATATATTTTCTAACCATGACTCTTCCCAAAATACAAGCAAAGGCTGCTGACTCGGCTATATAATTAACAAGGAGATAATGCTAACCAGAAGTATGTTATTGCAGTTCATAAGAGCTGTTGGCAAGAACAGGATATTTACTATGAACGTGTACATTTTTTCGTCAAGCACTTCATTCTTAGCATATATATTTTTCC
>NW_006295261.1:928338-938717 GCF_000327345.1 Myotis davidii | reverse complement strand
TTTTCTGCCAAACCTACATAATGGTTATTAAGGAGCTGATGTAGAATGCGAGAACTATGTGACAAAAAGGACACAGCTGTTTAAAGAGCTAAAAGTGAGTTTCAAGCAGAAGGAACGCAGGTGCAAAAGCCCTGAGCTAGGAACAAGCATGGCCAGAGTAAAGGAGGCTTTAGCCAAGAGTGGACAGGAAAACAGCTGAAGCCAGAGAAATAGGTAACTTCACCATCAAAGGCAACGTTAACCTCCCCAGAAATCAAGAGCAATGCCACACTTCACTGTTTTGGGGTGCAATGCGAGGTTTCCACTCACCATCACGTGTGTGGGTTAGGGACAAGTGTGCATACTCTTTAAAAGGCCATAAGAGTAATCTCTAGGGGAAGGAGATTTTAAAACTCCTTAAAAAGAATTCATTGCCCTCTCCCCCAGAATCTACGGTCACCTAACTTCGTTATTCTGCCCACTGCTGTGCAATTCTCTCTCCAATTTCCCCCCAGTTCACTCCGCTCTAGCCACACTGGCCCCCACACTATCCCCCTCTCTATGTACTTCAGGGCTTTGCACTAGCTCCTCCCTCCCCTTAGAGCACTGATCCCCAGTATCCACATGGCTCTCCTCACCCCCTTCAGGTGTCTGCTCCAAGTTCATGTATAAAGATAGCTTCCTTGAGTAACCTATCTCACATAGCACCTACCACTCCGTTTTCTTCTGTCCTTGTACCATGCTTTATTTATTTTTTAACACTCATCATCTGACCCTATCACCAGCTGTTCATGTGTTTATTGTAACAAATTAAAATGTAGAATATAAAATGTAGAATTTGGGCAGAACCAGAATTTTATCAGTTGGGTTCACAAGGCAATGTTATCACTGCTGCCCTTATTTGAGATACCTCAAAATCTTTCACTAAAAAACAAGAGAAATAACCAGTCACTAACACCAACGTAGAGGGAATTTAGTGAAATTCATGCTGCCTACTATGAATCATCCAGCTGGTCCAAAAACCCGTTCATCGCTATCCCATAAAACTGGCTCTGTCTCCTAACTTACCTTTCTTCCTGACACCACATTATCGGAATCATTTATGGTCAGTCCTGAACAGCCTTCTGGGATTTTTAAATGCATTTTGATTAGCCCTATTCAATCTTTCCACTCTGTGTAAATTTTAGCCTTGAAGTGGCTCGGACTTGTACAAAGCATTCGACCATAGAAACCTCCTCGGCATCCTTTTTGTCTCCCTCTTTACCTCCGGCATATGCCTGGCTCTCCGGGCCTGTGAGCACACCACTCAAACCTGTGCTTCCACTGACGTTTCCATACGCTGTCCTTATCCAGGCCCTCGTTCCTCTTTATTGGGCTATTATAATGGCTTCCTACTCTAACCCTTACCTCCCATGCCTTGCCCGACCAATTCATATTATTAAAATACAATAAAAACTTGGCATAATGTGATAAATGGAGTCCGTAAGTGAACTGATTATATTTTTACAAATCAGGATGTTATTTTGGTGAGATTACAGGGATCAGGCTGTCTAATACGAATCCATCCCAAGTCTAGACCCTTTTTTACTAGAACCATGGAAACAACATTGGGCATTTTCCTTTCTTCTCTTGGACCCTTGATCCTAAGGGCCTCTAAGTTTGCCATTCTTGCATGGATAGTGCCTGATAATGAGTCTTCAATTTCTCACTGGATTTTGGACAATAGTATTTCATCAAGGAAAAAAAGTTTGTTGGTACTTCAGCATAATAATTACATACTATAGAATTGTTTGGGCCTTGTAAAACATTTATAGAAATAATTTTATTAATAACAGAAAAGGATGATTACTAACATTTAAAAAGGAAGTTTCTCTTTACAAAATAATGCCATTTATGGTAACCTGTTGGACTTAAAAATGCATTTAAATGGTTCAAGGTATCTTCTTTTTTTTTTTTTCTTTTTTTTAAATTTTGTTTTATTGCTTAAAGTATTACAAAGTCAAGATATCTTCTGGATAAAAAACATGTATGATAATGGAGACAGACAGTGATAAATATATATAATATAGCCTTGACACTGGGTTAACTGAGTAAATAGAAACCATACAGTTTTAATAGCCATTGTAATGTATGGATGGATAGGAAAAGAAAAATCATCTGTGTCCAACATTTTCTAAATTATTTTAGTCAAGGGATAGAGTGCAGGCCCTGGCTGAGTAGCTCAGCTGGTTAGAGCACCGTCCTGATACACTATGATTGCAGGTTCTATCCGCAGTTAGGGCACACACAAGAATTAACCAATGAATACATAAATATGTGGAACAACAAATCAACATCTCTCTCTGTAACTCTTGTTGTTTGACTTTCTGTGTCTGTCTCTCCCCTCCTTCCTCTTTCTCTCCCCTTTCTTCCCTCTCTCTAAAATAAATCAATACATTTAAAAAATGTTTTTTTTTTAAAAAAGAGTTCATAACTAGCCAATGAAGCAGAATTATCAGTACTTCCTGTTTATATCAACTCAAATGTATATAATATGGAAATATGACTTTGCCATTCCTTATTGAATGATACTTTCTTCAGATTTCATAATGCTTAATGAATTGGCTTTTTGAAAATTCATGTGTGTCCAGAATAATGCCAAGTACACAAGATTTAAAAATATGATTGTTGCACTAAGTGAATTTCTATAAAAAATAAGATAATTTTGCTTAAAGGAAATTTTAGTATTGGCCTGCTTTTTTAAGGTCTATTTGCAAGCACCTAGTGAGTATTCCTATATGTCCCTGTCTACACAAAAACCAAAGTACTAGACAGGCTTTCAGCCATCCTGCTCACCTTTCTATTTGTAAGGTTTAACAATCCTTACAACCTTGTCTTTAAAAGGGGAATATTGCCCTGGCCAGTGTGACTCAGTTGGCTGGGCATCATTCTGTGCACTGAAAGGTTCCTGGCTCAATTCCCAGTCAGGGCACATGCTTGGGTTGTGGGCTAGATCCCTTATAGGGGACATGCAGGAGGCAGCAGATTGAGGTTTCACTCTCACATCAATGTTTCTCTCTCTCTCTCTCTCTCTCTCTCTCTCTCTCTCTCTCTCTCTCTCCCTCTCCCTGCGTTTGCAGGGGTGAAAAAGCGCCCAGCTTATGAAGGGAATGGGAGGTGGAATGAGATGCATGGAAAAACAATGCCTCCTTAGGACTTTAGCGAATATGTCATCTATACAGGCTACTACCCATGATGAACCCAAAGACATTAGTTTGAGTGGCTATGAAGCCACTATTGCAGCTGGGCAACTAACCCATTTATTCTATATGTTCTACTGTTTTAAAATTTTCAAGATCTGTAAAAAAGGCCCAATTTGTTCCACTGATGGAATACTAAGAGGTACATTTAATTTCCTCTAGAGTAGTTAATCGGCAGATGTCATGTAGACCTCTAGATTTAGTATTAAAAGAATTGAATTCCTTCCCATGGATTGAAACTCAGAAAAGTGCACACCTGCCTGAAAACATCAATATCAATATGAAAAACCAGAGTAATGTTACATATAAAGATAAAATCAACAGAAAAAATGCCCGAAATGGAAATAAATGTTAACTTGATTGCTAGTTCTTCATTGAAGAAAATGTTTCTAGTGATACATTCATAATTTTCTTTAGCTCCAGTATTTAGGTCAGCTTCCTAAACCAGGCCAGCAATGTTGAAGTTCTCAAATAAAATCATTACTCTGAAATCACCAATATCTAGTCCAACTGCTTAATAAGCACTGCAAACCAGAGACTTATTGATAAAATTTAAAAAGCAAACGCAAATATACTGACCTTTGCTGACATAGCCGAGCCTGCCAGCGTAGAATAGAAATAAAAATGCCACAGAAATGAAATTGCAAAAGTATAAAATGCCCAGCAGGGCTCTGAAACCCCATGATTCTTCTGAACAAAATTGGAAAACAGCAACACAGACAATTCCCAGCTTTCTGTATCAGCATGTACTCAATTCAGTGTTATTTAGGGTCCACCGATCGCTCCTGGTATACAACAGCTTTTCTAGGGGACCAAGTTGCTTTCAGAGAAAGATTATAACAGCAATAGTTAAAGCATTCAAAATACCTTTTTAAAGTGGTGTTTGTACCAAGACAGAATCTTATTGTCTATCCCCAGTAGATTAGCAGTTCCGTGAGGGCAGAGATGTGTCTATTTTGCTCTTCATTTGTACATTCAATGCTGTACCCCATGTCTGGCACAGAGTACATCTTTTAGGCATGTCTGTTGCATGCATGCATGAATATTGTCAGCCATGTTGGAAGAGGTGAGTTGCATGGAGCACGACAGATTTTCTGAAAGTAAATCTAACTTCTTTTCAAAATTCCAGAATGAGACATGACTTACCAGAATGTTGCACAATACAGGTGGAAATGAGACACGTTATTGCAAAAACCAAAAGTACTGTTAATGAAATGTGTAAACATTTAATGCCGAAAGGTCACTGTGTGAAAAAGATTTCACCAGTGTCACTGAGATTATGCCAATATTTACTGGAGCCACGTCAAAGTCCAGATTGCCCGCTTTACAACCACGTGGCACATTAAAGAATACAGGATGCCATTTACAATTCGTTCAAGATACAATTTAATTATATGAATCAACGTCTGCTCAACTGGAATGAAAAACAATTTTATTAAGCAGTACTCCATGGAATAGAAATCAATTTGTAATAATCACACTGCAAATTAACTTCAGTATTTGCTTTTTTTTTTTTGGAAGATGAGAAAATGATTAGCATATTTGCCTGGTAATCTTATAAACAGTATATGTTCTCTTCGGATAAATAAAATTTTTAAATCAGAGATATATTTCGAGTCTTCCACCTGGAAGACACATGGCACAACAGCTCCCTCTGCAGGTAGGTTTTGTAAGAGCAGTGTTACCTTTTTATATATTTCATTCTGAATTTTCTCAATGCCTCCTTTTGGGCTTCCTCCTTGATTCTGTCATGCCCAAAGCTGAATGTTCTCATAAAAATGGCTTCAAAACCATTTTAAATCCTATATAGTCAATCTAGTTTTCCGTTTCCCTCTAATAATTTTGTATTCTAGCGAAAGCACTACATAAAACCTGTGGATTCCAATGTACTTTGGTGCAAACACAAGTAGTTGATTTCATTAAAGCTATTTAACAAGGGATAGATAATCTATAGTGGTCATTTACACTACATTCACATATACTCACACATTCCTGTAACACTCTGAATAAAAACTACTTTTTTGCTGAAGTGAGAAATCCCACTCTGACAGGTCAGAAACAAATTCTTTTTGAAAAGGTTTATCAGAGGCTCCCTTTGCATACAGGCTCCCACTGTGAATGTTATTGAGTAGCCATGATGAAAAGTATTAACAAAAATAATCTCTGCAATTTTACAGGGAGATTGTATTAACAAAGTTAGCGCCTCTGCATTAAACAGAGAAAGAGCTATTTTTTGTAAGCATAGCTTTGGGGTAAAAAGGTTCCATATAATTTCTTACTACTTCTAAAAGGGATTATTTTGTAATAATCCCTTGATTTTAGTCAACAAGAGGATACGATCTCGTACTAAAATCAGGAATCTGTCATATAGATGGTTATTTAAGCTCCATTTGAATATTTCCAGTAACAAACCACACTCACTTCTCCAAGAGGCTGTGCGCCATTTCAGCTAGCATTTAGCGGTGGCTACAGTCAAGGTCTGCCACTGAACCAGTCTCCTGCCAGTCCCTTCTCCCAGCTCTGCCTTCAGAGCAGCCTAAAACCACTCTGCAGGCATCAGGAGGTTCCAGGAGGACAGCTGTGCCTTCAGTTCTTCCCTGTATAGCCTGCTCTCCAGTCCCACAGAATACCATCAATGATTAATGGACATTTTCTGCCTTATTTTGACCTTTTGAAACTGTGACAATATCCAACTTTGTAAACCAGTCAATAAATTCCGGGAAGTGTGCTAGAGTTAAAGGTTCTCAGATACAAGCAGCTTTCTGTAGTCCACTGACTATTAGTGTTACCAATCCTACTCTGTTTGTCCTAGTTTCCAAACTAAGAGGTTTTGAACATGTGGGTTCTTCAGTGTTATTTTTATGGTATTTTAGTTGGTCCCTTATTACAAAGTGCTGCTTAAGGATGTCTTTGTCCTTAGTTCTGACTCTTCTTATCTCAGTACTATACTTTGAGTCATTCACCTGAAAGATACAAGGTGCAACAGATTCCTCTACAGGTAGTTTGCACCAGTAAATCTAATAAATCCTACAGAGAATCATTTTTAGGAGGAGGAGGAGGAGGAGAAAAAGGAGAAGGAGAAGGAGGGATCTTCTCTAGCCTGTATCCAATCACATTCATTCTAAACCATAAAACAAAAATTTCTACCCTCACAGACTGTAACTGTTAGGGAGGTGAGGACATCTGAGTGATGAAGGCATGACAGCAATTGCCATCACCTGAGATAAGTCACTAAAAGTTAAAAGCACTTAGAACAGAATCTGAGTCATTTATATACTTTTTAATATTTTTTTAAAGAAAAAGCACCATAGAGTGTTGGAAAATATCCTAGACTTACTTGCATAATGACATAGGGAAGAACACTGACTACCTCCCATGCCCCCTCCCACACACACACACACACACACACACACACACACACTGAGTATGAAATAGGTGTGTTGAACAAGTGAGTCTCACAAACAATAGAAAACTCATCTCCTCCTGACCTGAGCAATCTAGCTCTTCCCAGTCTTTTGAGTGGACTAAAGAATAAGTTCCATGATTTTTCTGTTCACTCTCAAATAAAATGTCTTCTGGTCTCTTTGAACCTCAAAATAACTACCTCATAATAGTGGTGGGAATATCTGTTTGTGTTTAATAGTTAAAAATGTGCAACTTTGCTTAAAGGTGAAGCTATTCCACAAGATCAGGCCCCGGTCAGTCCCATTGCCTGTGGTGCCAAAGAGGGGCAGGTACACGTTCCTCCCACTCTCTAGGCTGCTTTTGGTTCCTCAAACACAGGGAAGGAAGAAGCCAGCAGAAGAGGTAAGAGCAGGAAAAAGTAACACTAGCTCACTGGGCAGCTTAGTGAGCTAGTGCTGTTTCCTCTGGTTATGGGAGACGTTCAATGTCAACATTTTCTTTGTGGCTTCTCTGGAGATCTTTCTCATCATCCTTGGAGATCTCTCACATCCAGCTAACACCTCAAAACTTACCTTCGGACCTCTGATTTCAAACTGCCTGGCTCTGCACAGAGGTATCCCACAGCTGGTGGCCCATTGTCCTCTAGTCAGCCCTTTGGGGAAGGGAGGGAAGAGAGGGGCAACACAATTCCAGGCAAACGCGCTGTCCTGTTTCATCCATATCGGGTCCACAAGCCTCAGCAAAGCTTCCCACTCACAACCCTCTCCTTTGTTGCTCCAGGCCACTGAATCAGCCCCCAACCCTTTAGCTTTCTCTAGTCTGAATCAGACACCTGTCCATTGTACCCCACGCTCCAAGGGTCACCTATCAAGGTCTCTGATTGTTCTTCTTGAAGCCCCTTTTACTACACTTGAAATGAGGAGAAGCACACCCCTCCACTCCCCAACCCCACCACACTGACAACTTTATCCAAAAAAAACATTCTACCTAATTTTCATCTTTTGCCCCAGCGGAATTCCTAGGTTTCTGTTATACAGTCTGGAGGTGGGTAATAGAGCAGTTCTCACACATTCCTTTTCAAGGTCCTGCATCAGTGGGGTAGCTCTTCACTTAGGAATATAGACACTCTCTGCTTTTATTTTTACTTTTTTTGTCCTCTTTCCCCCTCCCCCCCTTTGAGAGCTTAGGTAAAACAAAGATAAAGAAGAGAGGAACAAAATGTCCCATTTTAGCATTATTACAAAGATGGGACCTAAGAGAATGACTGACACATCACTAGGCTCTGATAATCATTTGGCTTACTTACTTTCAGTATTAGGTCACTTTTTTCTGCTGTCCGTTAAAATTTATAGCATGCCATAAAATTCTGATCTCTTTTTATAAAACAGCTAGAAAGGCACCAAAAAATGGGATTGCTTATAGAAAAATGCTAGTTTCACCACAGATAAGTCACATAAAGGATCCCATTATACATATGCATTTAATGAAACATTAATTAAAAGGGAATAGAAACAAAATGTTTTTTTGTTTTCGTTTTGTTTGTTTTTTTGGTTCCTAGGCCGAGAATATGAGAAGGATAAAGTCTGCAAGGAATTAAACAATTTTGGAAAAGATGACTTCACATCTTTGTAAGTATGAAGCACTCACTCACCCCCTAGGTTACTTGACCTTGAATGAAACCGCATGTAAGGTTAACTTCAACTCAGCATGAAGGGCTGAACTGATTTCTGATAAGATGAACAGGATAGAGCCCAGGGTCAAAGGAGGCAGAGAAGGCAGGCAAATGGAGGACATCCAAAGATTCCAGTTGAACTACCATTGCTGTGGTCTAAATATTTATTAAGCAATAGTTTTCTAAGGTAAATTAAAATGCAAACAGTACATGCTAGGACTGGCAAACAAAGGCAACAGGGTACAGAGCAGCTTCATTGAGAGAAGAGCAAACATGAGGCTGTTTTGATAGAACTCTCAAGTTCAACTCCTGCCACTTTACAAGATCGGTTTACCTAGAACAAAACTGAAAGGCAACCTTATACTCTTTTCATTCATCAAGAAAATACGTGCACTATTCCTTTAAAAAAACTGAAAAGAATATTTTAATATGTGCAAATGTGGGAAACATTAATTCGAATTAAGTATGGGTTTACTTTTCCCCTCAGATCAATGGTCCTCTACAGCAGAAAATTTCCCAGTGGAACTTTTGAACAGATCAGTCATCTTGTGAAGGAAGTTGTCTCCCTGACAGAAGCCTGCTGTGCTGAAGGGGCTGACCCTGACTGCTATGACAACAGGGTAGGTTTGCGTGGCCTGGCCGGGTCTGTGGTGGCCCACAGAAGGAAGCCAAGACAGGTCTTTATGCCATATCTTAGGGAAATCCTAGACAGCGACTCCACCTACTCCAATTTTGGAGGCAATATGAAGCCTGTTCCTCTAGAGCTCAGATTTATTCTAGCAAAACAAATCAACTCTGCCCATTAGTCCTACAGGTTCAAATGAGAAAACTGAGGCATATACTGATTCAGGAAACAGTTCTAATAGATTTTGTGTATCCTGAAATCTACACATACCTTTACCATGCAAAGCCTGGTACTGACTGACCCAGAGCAATTTAGTGTTGGCCTCAAATTAATTTGGTGTTCAGAAGTTGCCCTGTACACATAAACCACCAGGTTTGGGGATTTCTCCCCTGAAGTATACATGCAGAAATTATAATGCTGAAATGACAGGGTTCAAAATACAAACCGAACAAAAGTGAACCCACATGTGTTTCTAGCAATTTACTAATGTAGTCATCAGGCCCAACGCAGACGGCATTTGAATGTATCTTGATAAAGGCCTCTACAGGCAAATGTCTCCCTGTGTAAGCCTGCAGCAATTAGCGGGCGGAAACAATGTTCCAAGGATCATTGGACTAGAGTCTACACAATGATTATTCTTATCATTAATTTCCTTATCTGGCCCTTATCTACTTTCTAAGAATTTCATAATCATTTTCTCCTATCACTAAGTCCATAAACCGAAATTTCAACCTGACCTTCTGAACCACCTTAAAATAGGCAAGCATCAAACTACTGACCATGATTAGAACAACAAAAAACATTTTTATTTGCTAATTTGAGAGAAGCTGCTGAATTATAAAGACATCATAAAAGAGCAGAGATGGCACTGACATTTTTGCACACCACCTTCCTCTTTCTCCTGCTTATTCAAAGTATTTTTTTTAATGTGTTGATGCTTTTTCTTTTTAAAAGTCTTATTTGAAAGGAGGTAATAAAAAGAAACCATGGGAAAGTTGACAAGCAAAAAAATGGAATGGAAGAAGATATTCACTGAAGAGAGAGAGAGAGACGAATTAAAAAAAGAGTTCTTAAGTTCTGAGAGTCTGATGGAAGTTAGATGTGGGAGAGGATGAGAGATGGTCACTTCTACATAAGTGATTCATCATGTTGCTTGCCTTCATTGATAGGAAACATCTTTAGGTATTTTCCCTTGAAAAGATGACTAATGTGTAAAATAAGTATAGGGATTTGAAAGTACTTTTTCCCAAGTAAATCCAAAAATAATTTTTTCCATGATAACTATATCTGCTCTACATTTTCATTTCAAATTCTTTCCAAAAAGATCATTTTTGTGGCTATAATTGCTTCAGCGGTCCTCTCATCATGGGCTTAGTCTGCACACCTGTTATCAGTGTATATGTGTTGAAGCAGTGGATTAAGTTGTACCAGTGATTTTTTTTAAGCAAATCTTTTTTTT
>NW_006295261.1:912156-926477 GCF_000327345.1 Myotis davidii | reverse complement strand
GCTCTCGGGAGCTTGTGACTCCCTCCGGATTCAAAAAGACAGCCGCGTCCTCGGGTGCCAGCCCCTTTCTGCACGCGCGAGCCCCGTACCTCTGCACTTCACTTCTGCAGCTTCTCTGGGTCTCAGTGTGCCTTTCATTCCTTCTGGTTGTAGAATTTACAGTCAGCCAGGCTTCCTGTGGTTCTGGATGATGTCCGTATTGTTTTTCTGAGGTATTAATCAATTGTTGTGAGCGGCATTAATTTCCTGGTGTTTATCTCTGCCGCCATCTTAGTTTCTCCTGTACCAGTGATTTTTCAACCCATGATACACATGAGAATAAGCTTTGGGAGAAAACAGATCCTAAGGCCTCATCTTTGACCTACTGTTTCAGAATTTATGTGATAGGAAGCTCAGGCATTTAATTTTTATATATTTTATGAGAGATTTTGATGCAAAAGCAGGCTCAAGAACCACTAGCTAAGAGAATGCAAACCAATGTAGAAGACTAAAGCACTTAACAAGAGTCTGCTCAGGTAATAAAGCAGGGAGAGTAGGGCAGGAGGGTCCTGATCCTTGACGGGGTATTTGCAGCAGAAATTAGGTAGGACGTCATGTGAGATCTTTGGGAAATGACCTCCCTTATCCTCAGTGATGTTAATATCCTTGTGGAGAAACACTGGCCTAGAGGATAAAGCTTTTAATGACTGCAATCAAACACAGCCCATTTATTAATGATGGTTCTGTTTTCTCCTGCTTTGAGGAAAGTCATTTATTAACATAAATAAGACCCTGTACTTGCCTGTAACTATGATTATGCAAATTGCCACATTGCCAAATCAGAGCCTTTGGCCTGGACAGTTTGTTATTAATGAGAATTTTAAACTAAAGATGTTATACTGAATGTAGAACTATAAGCTTGGAAGCGTGTATATATGAGTTTGCTGGTTTCTCTTCTTTCTTTCTAGACGTCAGCATTGTCTGCTAAGTCCTGTGATAGTGACTCCCCATTCCCAGTGCACCCAGGAACTGCTGAGTGCTGTACCCAAGAGGGCCTGGAAAGGAAACTCTGTATGGCTGCCCTGAAGCACCAGCCACAGGAATTTCCTACCTACGTAGAGCCAAGTAATGATGAAATCTGTGAGGCATTCAGGAAAGATCCCAAGGAATTTGCTAACCAGTAAGTTGCTCTCATCAGAAGTAAAACTTCAAGGCATAAAATGTCAGAACTATAGTTAACCTAACCCCCTACCATATACACCTCTTCTACAGCAACCTGGATAAATTCCAATAACAAGAACTTGACTTTCATCCAAGACAGCTCATTGCTGTCACTGTTGACTACTGTCAATGTCTTCGTAGACAGAGAGAAAAACCACCATTCCCCAGCTCCCACCCAATTCGTCCTATCTAGTACTTGAAGCAGAACTACTTGGATCCCCTGTCTTCATGACAGGTTTTCAAATATTTGACAGTAGCTATAGTGTTTCCCCTTAAACTAGTGATCGCTATATACTCCTTCTGATAAAATGTTATTGCTATGCACATTTTTAATACTTAATTTCCACTAAAGCATAAGAAATAAACAGCTTTATTCTTTACATTCCAAGAAGCAGTTGTGAATAGGATGCATGTTGCACTACATAACAGAACATATTACTCTGACCCTCTCATTGCTTAACATTACTAAAGAGCCAGATTATATGGAGATTCTTTAAATTCATCTTGGAAGATCATAAAAATGAACACAAATGGTGAAAATTGATTATAATGAAAAAAATATATTTACTAAAAAATAATCAAAACCAATGGCATTCAAATGGGATTTAAAGGCATGAAGTTCAGGTCACAGTTTTATAAAAATTGGCTGGCTTGCCCATTCCTGTAAATTTTCAAAGTCTCTTTCAGGACCATAGGGTCTTATGGTCCTAAAAGTTAAAAAGATTTCAATAAATAAGTAAGCCTACACATAGCAATTTTCTGGGAGCGTAAACAGAGATAGATCATGAAAGGTAAAATTGCATTTAATTAATACAACTAACAATAAACATCTACCATTGGCCATGCACCTGTAGATACTAAGTGAATAAAGGGACAAATGGACCCTCCTCTCAAGCAATCTACATGGAAATCTAGACAATAATATTTTTATTTAATGAAAATATTGATTGAAAGTGATTGGTATTATAACCCTTTCTGTACATCCTTAATGCTTTTTAGATATTAAAACTATAACTTAACATGTATTTTCTCTCCATAAAATATGTATGAAAAAGTAGATTTTGTTTCCCACAATGGTTTGACCTATGCTCTTTCCCCTTCTCCCTGCCTCCCCACAGATTTATGTATGAATATTCCATTAATTATGGACAAGCTCCTCTGCCACTATTAGTCAGTTATACCAAGAGTTATCTCTCTATGGTAGGGTCCTGCTGTACCTCATCAAGCCCCACCGTATGCTTTTTGAAAGAGGTAAGTGCCATTTATTACATAGTTATGCTCTTTCTCGTTTCTTCTATTAATGCTATTCCTTTTTAAGATGATAGAAATTCAGATTCTGGGATCATAAAAGTCCCTAAGAGGCCTCTTTTGCATTTTGTTCATTAGAAAATAAGACATACCATCACTTCTGGAAAAGAAATATCAATAAGTTTCTTTGATCAGAATTCAGTTTTGTGGTCATCCAAAAAAAGTCATGATATTCAGAGTCTCTTTTTTCATTCCTGCACATTACTGTGAATGGATCTTAACTGCCTAAAGGGACTCTCTTATCTCTTTTCTAGAGGCTCCAGATTAAACATTTATCGCTTCTCACCATTATGTCAAATAGAATCTGTTCACAATATGCTGCTTATGAGAAGGAGAAATCAAGGCTCAGGTAAGGATTAAGCATCAGTATGTGCAGCTGTTTGATTCTGCACTATCTATCCACAATATTAGGATTCCCTAAGAAAGTGTTTTTGTTAGAAGACATTGATTATAGTCTTACGCTCCAATAGTTCTCAAATGTATACCCAGTTCTTTTTTGACTACACAGAATATGAACAATAAGAAACAAGGCTGCCGTAACCGGTTTGGCCCAGTGGCTAGAGTGTCGGCCTGCGGACTGAAGGGTCCCGGGTTTGATTCCTGTCAAGAGCATGTACCTTGGTTGCGGGCACATCTCCAGTAGGGAGTGTGTAGGAGGCAGCTGATCGATGTTTCTCTCTCATCGATGTTTCTAACTCTCTATCTCTCACCCTTCCTCTCTGTAAAAAATCAATAAAATATATTTTAAAAAAAGAAAGAAATAAGGCTATGTTGTAAAACATGAGATTTGCTCTTAATCAACCTTTTCCATATACTCATTAGGGAAAACCAGGTGACCATTAGAAATTATTTCCTCCATGTTCATATTAGCATTACAAATCTATATATATAAAAGTCTAAGCAACCGAACAACGGGTTGACCGGTCGAATGGTCACTATGGTGTGCACTGACCACCAGGAGGCAGATGCTTAATGCAGGAGCTGCCTCCTGGTGGTCAATGCACTCCCACAGCCAACCTCCTGTGGCTGGCCAACCTCCAGCAGTCCCTCCCCTCTGCCAGCCAGCCCTGATCAGCCCCAATCAGGACCTAGTGAGACAGCCCCAATCGGCCCTGATTGCAGGCCTGGCTGAGGGACACCACCTGTGCACGAATTTGTGCACCAGGCATTTGGTAAAAATATAAGTTACAAATATAAAGGCAAAAATAAAATCACCTGTTATTTGCTTTGTCCATTTTTGTCTTGGGAGGAAACTTCTTGGATTCTTATTTGTTATATGAAGCTTTGTGCTGTCTAATATGTATCTCTTAAGTTTTGTGAATGTATGCCTATTTCTTAGCTACTCTATTTGTAATTCTCCTTTGATTTTTGTATGGCTGCTATTAACTCCATATTTTAATTTTGACACTTTTGATATTTATACTTCTTTCATATCTCCTCAGACATATAGATTTGCCAGCTTTATCTCATCTTTATAGCATTTACAGTCTCTTTAATTCCTTCTACTCTGATCCACAAACTTTTTTCCTTTAATGGCAATAAAATAATTTATTTTGTGTTGGCACCAGATCCTAAGCTTCCTTAGTGGGAATAGAAACTACTTTCATTAGTCCTTTAAAAATAATTTTCCATTAGAACTACTCAAATACTAAATGGCATTTTCTCTAGACCTTCACTTTGGTTTTCTTTTTACATTAAGATAGTATAGTTGGCAAGTAGAACATAGGAATCTATAATATAACTAGGGGCCCAGTGTACAAATTCGTGCACCTTGAAAGGAACTGTGGGCCATGCGCAAGGCTGCAGTGGGCATAGGGGTGGGTCTCGGCCCATCCTCTGCGACCCCACCTGGTCCCTCCTGCTGTGGCCCTGGTCCCCTGTCTCCTGGCAGCCCTGCTCCCACCGTTGCTCCCACACACTGATGATGCAGAGTGATTGGGACCAGTGCCAACAACAGGTGCAAGCAGGCCATCAGCAGGTGGGAGAGGCAGCTACTGCCCTGATTGCCCCTCAGAAGCAGGGGGAGGCGGAGAAGCCTCCAGGGGTGATCTGCTGATGGTGCCGAGCGATCGGGGCTGGTGCTGGGCGTCAGCAGTGGGTAAGAGCAGGGCCAGTGCTGGCAGTGTGAGTGCTGGGCAGGACTGTGGTGTGCAGGAGCAAAGAATTTTCAGTAACCACCAAATGATCGCCCCAATGACAGTGACTGGTGACCCACCTTGGTCTGGAGTCCTCACTCACCTGCTCCACTATCCCGCTATGGCTGATGCCTGCCATGTTCTGTGCTCTGCCACCTGCTGCCAATGCCCACCATGTTCTGTGCATGCCCCCTGGTGGTCAATGCATGTTAAAGCAACTGGCTGGTTGTTCAGTTGTTCTGCCATTCGGTCTATTTGAATATTACCCTTTTATTATATAAGAAAACACCTTTAAGATATACCTTCCTTAATCATTAATTTATACTTGCATTAGTGTCTAGGAAATTACTCCAAAGAAATAGCATTAAATGTGAACAAAAATTTAGCTGCAAATATTGCTATCCCCCTTTTTTTAAATATGAAAAAAGAGAGACTTTTTAAATGTCCCTGGACTCAAAAGCATACTTAAATCAGTTATAGTATATCCATCTCAGAGGAGGCCAATTTGTTGTAACTATTTATAATAATAAAAGTTTAATATGCTAATTAGACTGGACAGTTGAATGACCTTCTGGACAACCCCCTAGACAAAGCCAGAGCTGCTAGGAAAGCCCGGGTCCTGGGTGCCGAAGGGAAGCTTGGGTCCCAGGTGCCAGAGGAAAGCCAGTGCTGGAAGCCAGGGGAAGGAAGGCCTACTCTCACACAAATTTCATGCATCGGGCCTCTAGTATTATAATAGAACGAGTGACCCGGTGCACGGATTCATGCACATTCAAAAGAAATTAATTAGAACGTGGCCAGTGGGGCAGGACTGGGCAAGATGGGTAGGACACGCCCTGGAGCCAACCTCCCACAGTCCATCCCCGCCATCTGCGGAGTGAGCGGGGTTTCCTCCAGGCCCTGCGAGGAATAGGGCTCCCTCCTCTCTAGTTTCAGGGTGCATCACCCGAGAACCACCGCTGCCAAGTCACTGCAGTTCAGCAGCTCCTGTGTTGAGTGCCTGCCCCCTGGTGGTCAGTGCACATCATAGTCACTGGTCAGATGGTTGGACACTTAGTATATTAGTCTTTTATATATATAGATATTAATAAAAATTATAAACATTACTAAAAGAAATTGATGAAACAAAATAAATAGGAAGACATTCCATGCTCGCAGATTAGAAGAATTAATATTGTTAAAAATGTCCATACTATTCCAAAGCAATCTACAGAGTCAATGCAATTCCTACCAATATCCCAATAGTATTTTTTGGCAAAAATAGGGGGGGAAAGGGCATCCTAAATTCAAATGGAATCTCAAGGGGCTCCATATAGCCAAAACAATCTTGAAAATGTAGAACAAAGTTGAAGGCCTCATACTTTCTGATTTCAAAACATACTACAAAGCAACAATAATCAAGATGCAGTAGTACTTAGTATAAAAAGATATATAGACCAATGAAGCAATATAGAGAGCTTAGGAACAAACCCCTATGTATTCAGACAAATGATTTTTGACAAGGGAGCCAAGACTACACAGGGAAAAAGGAGTCTCTTCAAATAGTATTGGGGAAATTGCAAAAGAATGAAGTTGAAACCTTACCTTATACCATTTATTAAAATTAACTTAAAATGAATTAAAAACCTAAATATAAGACCTAAAACTGTAAAACTCCTAGGAGAAAGCATAGGGGAAAACTTCAGGACATCAGGTTTGGCAGTGATTTCTTGGAATTAACTCAAAGCAAAGGCAACAAAAGCGAAAATAGACAAAGGAGATTATATCAACCTAAAACTTCTGAGCAGTAATGAAAACAATCAACAGAGTGAAAAGGCAACCTACGGAATGGGAAAAAGTATTTGCAAATCACATACCTAACAAGGGTTTAATATCCAGTGTGCATTAAAAAACTGCTACAACTCAACCACAAAATACCAAATAACCTGATTAAAAGGAATTAGAGATTTCTCCAAAGGAGATATAAAAATGGCCAACTAGCATATGAAAAGATCTTCAACATCACTACTAATCACAAATCAAAACCACCCTGCCATTTCACACCCATTAGAATTGCCACTGCCAAAAGCATCCATGAGAATGTGAAGAAATTGGGATCCTTGTGCACTGTTAGCAGAAATGCAAAATGGTGCAGTCATTATGGAAAACAATGCAGTTTCCTCAAAAAAAATAATAGCATTACCGTATGACCCAGTAATCCCACTTCTGTAAACAGACTAGGCCAAAAGTAGGTTTGCAGTTTTTATTATGGAAAATATAATAATTAATCATCAATACAAGAATAAACTCTGTTTCATGTACTCATAACTGTAAACCTGCTTTTACCCCAACCTGTATATATTCCTAGGTATACAGAGCAGAATCTTAAGAGAGATTTACACGTCCACGTTCATGGCAGCATTATTCACAATTGCCAAGAGGCGAAAGCAACCCAATATCCATTGACAGGTGAATAGATAAAGAATGTGATATATACATACAATGGAATATTATGCTGCCTCAAAAACTCTAGTCGCCTGCCATTACATGAATAAAACTTGAGGACATTATACAAAGCAAAATAAGCCGTCACATACAAATACTGTATGATTCTAGTCATATGGAGTACCTAAAGTAGTCAAAATCATAAAAACAGAAAGTGAAAACATGGCTGCTAAGGAAGGAGTGCCAGAATCAGTGTTTAATGGATCTAGAGTTTCAGTTTTATAAGACAAGAAAATTCTAGAGATCTGTTACAACAATGTGAATTTACTTAACATTACTGGATTATACACTTAAAAATGAGTGAGAGGGTAGTCCAGCTGGTGTGGCTCAGTGGTTGAGCATTGAGCTATGAACCAGGAGGTCAAGGTTAGATTCCTGGTCAGGGCACACGCCCAGGTTTTGGGCTCAGTCCCCAGGAGGGTGTGTGTGGGAGGCAAACGATCAATGATTCTCCCTCATCACTGATGTTTCTCTATGAAATCAATTTGAATACGTATATATTATTATTATTATATATGTATAAATGGCCAATATAATATATTTATTATTATGTTTTTATCACAATAAAAATATTTAATTATATAGAACATATTCCTGATACATTAAGTGGAAAGATAAATTTATCAGCAGTATAGCATAATCCCTTATAAAATACGTAATTCCCTGTAAACCTTATAAAATATGTACGGGTTTCATGCCCTAACATCAACTGTATTAACACTGCGGTTTAGGCTATAAGTCTTCACTACTTTATTTCTACTGTAGTTTGTAAGTTGATTTATAAAAACATTTAAGAAGATTATGAGAGGCCCCCAAAACACCACATTGGTCTTAAATAGAGATATTAGTGCCTTCTTTATTGCCGTTTTATTTTTTTAAATCCTCACCCAAGGATATGACATGTTTTTATTGATTTTAGAGAGAAAGGAATGGAGAGACAGAGAGAGCAAGAGAAACATCTATGTGAGAGAGAGAGAGAGAGAGACATCAATCAGTTTCCTCCTCTATGTGCCCTGACTAACTGGAGATCAAACCCATAACCTAGGTATGTGCCCTGCCCAGGAATTGAGCCCACAACCTGTTGGTTTATGGGATAATGCTCCAACCAACTGAGCAACCTGGTCAGGGTTTAAAGGCACCCTTCAACTATGTAGATCTGGCCCAAAGAGAATGTGAGTACTGAAAATTTGAAAAAATCATTGGGGATGACTGAATTTTGAGTAGTAGCTTCGGCACATAGGCTCCATTGCAGAGCAGATGTGCCCCGTGCAGCTGCTAAGGATGAATTGTTGAAATTATGGTATTATTTGTCTAGTGTGTTTGCTTATAATGAAACCAAGGAAACTGAGATTTGGAGAAAGCTAACCGATTTTTTTTAACTGTCTAGCCATCTCATAAAATTAGCCCAAAAAGCACCTACTGCTAATCTGGAGGATGTTTTGCCACTCGCTGAAGATGTTACCACAATCCTCTCCAAGTGCTGTGGGTCTACCTCTGAGGACTGCATGGCCAAGGAGGTAAGAGAATCCCCATCATCATTGTTGTTGTCGCCGTCATCATCATCATCATCATCATCATCATGTGCCACACACTAAGTGGCAAGCACTCCTCTAAGCTGCTTTTTACCTGTATCATCTCAATGATACCTACATATATCCTATGAAACTTAAATACATTAAATCCACTTTACAGATGAGAAAACAGAATAGTAGCAAGGGTCAATAATTAAAGTCACACATCTGGTAAGTAGCAAAGTCCAAACACAAAGACAAGGTTATCTGAGTCCCAAGAACTTAGTGCACCTGCAGAGCCTGGTACCACATCACTAGCCACATATAGTTATTTAAGTTAATTATTATTAAACTAATGACATTTAAACTTCAGTTCTGCAGTCACACTAGCCCCCATTTCAAATGCTCACTAGTATTATACAGATACAGATAATTTTCATCATCATATAGTAAAGTTCCATTAGACAATACTGCAACCATTGCACTATTAGAAATTATTATTGTTCTTATTATAACTGTCAGAATTTGATGGTCAGTTCAGTTTTTTCCACCGTTTTTCATTTGCACAATACTTTCAAGTAGATATGAGTTTGAACAGTTATTTTAGATAAAATCACTCTCATTTATCTAAAGTCTATGGATCTCTTCAGGAACAGCAATATTGTGCTGCCTGGTCTTTTCCCATTAAGAATATGTGTCTGTGTTAATGGGTCTTTTCTATAACCTGACTTATAATGGCTAAGTCATTAATAGGTCTCTCTCTCTCTCTCTCTCTCTCTCCTTTCCTTTCCTCCTTCTCAATATATCTATATAAAATATACTACATTGATCTTCTAGGTATACTTTACTTATATCTAACTAGTCCTCTATTATTGGGTTTAGGTGTTTGAGGTTTTTTGTATTTTAAGTGACTCTGTCCTTAAGAGTCTTATAACTAAATGTTCTCTTCACCATAATTGTTTTCTGAGGATAAATTCTTGGAAGTTAAATTGTACATTTTAAGGCTTTTAGTACACAGTGACAAATTTCCCTCCAAAAATATTATACCAATTTACTTTCTAAGAGCATTCCCACTGACTTTTTTATACCCACTGCCAATGCTGGTAAGGCTGTGTTAACCTTCCTTACTTTGGATCTACCAGAAAACTAACAATGCACAAAAATCACAATTGCTTTTGTAGTTGCCTGAACACACAGTAAAAATCTGTGACAACTTATCCACAAAGAATGATAAGTTTAGGGACTGTTGTCAAGAAAGAACACCCATGGACATATTTATGTGTGTCTACTTCACGCCAGCTACTCAGCCGCCAGAGCTGCCAGAAGTTGCGTTGCCCACAAGTAAAGATGTGTGTGGCAAGGGAAACACCAAAGCCATGGACAGGTAAGTAGAGATGATCTATTATCTCCTTGACAGTATGGATATTCACTGGCATTAAATGACAAAGAAACTAGATGGGGAAGAAATGGTAAACCTTTACCTGGCATCACTAAGGAAAGAATTAAAATAAATACACCATGAGTTGCATATACTATGAATAGTATATGCACATTCATGGCATAAATTTCACAAGTAGGTCAAATTGCCAGAAAAACATTTATCAATATCAGAGGGCAGAATTTAGACTGCACTGAAAATCTATACTTATCAAAATACTCATTGTTTTTATAAATACAGAGACAGCAATGGGATAAGATAATCAAAGAAATTTATGGAAATCTATTTTCACAGAATAGCCACATAAAGTACCTACTTGATGCTTTATATAGAATTAATTGTGATATAGTTACACAAAGGACAGTTCCATATGCATTTGATGCTTTAGATAGAATTGTGTTATAGTTACACATGGACAATTCCATATGCATTTGAAGTAGATATATATATATAATGTAGTATGTGACTATAGATATAGTACAGACAGAGCTTTAGTTCAGTATTAACTAGTCACAATAACTTTAAAGCAACTATTAATAATTTGTATTTCAATGAGAATATTGTTTTGAACCCTAAACTTGCTCATTTGCATTCTGTTTTAGCTAAACCTTTGATTTTTAATTAAATATGCAGAAACCAGGTGCTCTGCCTTTGTTATAGATGCAAATTTCAAAACATGATACATATTCACAAGTATACCCATGCATGTTAAAGTGCATCTTCTTTCTCTCTCATGCCAGGTATACATTTGAACTATCTAGGAGAACTGACGTCCCAGAAGTATTTCTCAGTAAAATACTTGAGCCAACCTTCAAAACCCTGGGAGAATGCTGTGACTCTAAAGACCCTGCAGTCTGTTTTGATGCTAAGGTGCAGTTTGCTAAATTTCAACAATCCGGTCTAATTCAAGCTGTTGGCAAACTGGAGCTTAGGGGCCACAGTTAGACTGTTGCCTGTTTTTGTATGGCCTGTGAGCTAAAATGGTCTTACATTTTTAATGGCTTTAAAAAACGATTAGCATTTCATGACATTAAAATTATATGGAATTCAAATTTCAATGTTCATACATAAACATGCTCACTGTTTATGCATTGTTTGTGATTGTTTTGTGCCATAACAACAGAGTTGAATAGTTACAACAGAAACTATATATGGCCTACAAAGCCTAAAATGTTTACGACTGGGCCTCATACAGAAAATATTTGCCAATGTCTGGTATAGATTAAACACTCTTACTGACAGGTTACATGGAATTCTGATTTTGCGCCTCCTGGAACAGGGTTAAGATAAAAATTTTTGTGTAATTATTATTTTCTTACAGGTTCCACAACTGAAGGAGGAACTATCTTCTTTCATTGACAAGGGACATGAACTATGTGCTGATTATTCAGAGAACACATTTACTGAGTACAAGAAAAAGTAAGGGTCTAGTTCTACTTGTGTGCCCCAAATTTATCAATATAACCTGTTATTGTAGTTTGAAAGCATATGGAAGACTTAAGATGTGCTAAGTGAGCAATAAAAAGAGGAGGTTCAATTAAAATAGTTTGTTTTAAAAAGTAATTAGAATCTATTATCTGTGTAAGCAACAGCTATTTTGGTGGGGGCTGGGGGGAGTTACATATATCAGCTTAGAACACCGCCAAAAATGAATAAATTACAAGACATGTAATGACTTGATTAAGAAAACAAAATTGCCCTGACCAGTTTGGCTCAGTGGCTAGAGCATCGGCCTGTGGACCGAGGGGTCCCGGGTTCGATTCCAGTCAAGGGCATGTACCTTGGTTGCGGGCACATCCCCAGTGGGAGGTGTGTGGGAGGCAGCTGATCGATGTTTTTCTCTCATCGATGTTTCTAACTCTCTATTCCTCTCCCTTTCCTCTCTGTGAAAAACCAATAAAACATATTTTTTAAAAAAAGAAAACAAAATTAACTTTGTTAACATTGTTGCCCTAAAACAATCTGTAAATTTTCCTATATATAAGAAACTATAAAACTGTTGGAAAATGTTATCTAACTTAAAACTATTTTGTCTGACAAGAGGACCCAAATTTTCAATTAAGTATAGTATTACCCATCACCAGTATGTAGTCTCTATAAATTGTAAATATACCTGTTAATCAATCATTCATAATGTACAGTAGTCATTTTTCTCCATTAAGAGGAGAAGGCATTTCTTTACAAGTAGGTTTTTTACGTTAAAATAAGGAGCCATAATAATGAAAGCAGTTTTACTGGGTTCCTGGAAAATGTCTCTGCTGAGAAGACACTGTCATTCTGTTTCATTAAGTCAGCAGTTCTCAACCTGTGGGTTGGGACCCCTTTGGTGGTCGAACAACCCTTTCACAGGGGTCACCTAAGACCATCCTGCATATCAGATATTTACATTATGATTCATAACAGTAGCAACATTACAGTTATGAAGTAGCAACGAAAATAATTTTATGATTGGGTCACAACATGAGGAACTGTATTTAAAGGGCCAGAAAGTTGAGAGCCACTGCATTAAGTAGATGCCTTAGATCTGTTTCACAGCATCTTGAACAACACAGGCCTCAAGTCAGCACAAATAAACTCCACAAAAAGACCTTCCAAAAGAATTCCCAGAGCTGGACACCTCCTTCAATGACCCCCATGAAATCAGCCTTAGCAAAGCTGTAATAGAAAACATAAAAACAGGGAAAGCCTTAGGTGCAAAATTATTTAACATTTTATCAGAAAATTATATAATAGAATAATATGAAGATAGCATAGAATAATGTTAAGCAGATAGTGCAAGATTAAGTTTTTCCCAACAGTTTTGAGCACCAGGTTTGCCTGGGGCAATTGAGTGATAATTTATATAATCTTAATTCCATATGAACATGTCCTAGAATTGAATTTAAGATTGTGAAATTAGAGAAGATTGGGGCTATTCCATCTAAGTATTTGAAATCCTTACTTTTTTCTCCCACCCTCTGAGTTCCTTCTGGTCTCGCTTGCCTTTCCTTCCAACTGGAACCGACTCGTTTCAATAATGCTTTCAGGAGCAGACTAGTCCCCTGACCCTCTTATCCCTTCCCAGCATTCATCTTGCCAAGCCCAACCCCAACTCCAACTGGAGATAAATTTGGGTCTCTTCCACCTCCCATTGCCTACTACTGGGCTGGCAAATATTCCTGGAGAAAGTCATAAAACCAGGCTGAGTGTCCACCATGAGGGTAGAGTGACCAAGATCGTAGACAGTTCAAACTGGGAAAGAATCAAGTGAATACAAGCCCTATACCACCTTGGCAGTGAGATGGAGAGCTGGCCAATAGCAGAACCGAAAACAAGAGCCAAAGATTCCTGACCTTGTTTTCCAGTCTAGTTGGTGAGGCAAACTGAGGGGGAATTTGTTCAAAATAGGAGAGAAGAAAAAACGCATTATAGTGGCATGAATTTCTATAAGGGAAATGTCCTTGCAGGAGCTTGAAACTTAGAAGTGGAGAGAAGATGAAAGGTTAAGGAAAGCAATGAAGTTATCCACGATGATGTAATTGAAGGTACAAAAGGGGGAAAGCTGGAATTCAAGGCAGCAGCAGTTTGTGCGTTTACTTTCTCGGTCTTAAAAGAGGCACAGATTTTACTGTCTAATCTCAAATTGAGTCATTAAAGATAGTTCCCCAAATAGAAACATAATTTTCTTGAGAGGACCAAGTACTTCTATTCTCATTTTTTATTGTACCAGATCGTAAGTGGCTAGCTTTTGCATTAGAAACCTTTATAGAATACATCTAGTAAAACCTTACCAAAAAATGGTCTTTCAGGCTGACAGAACGATTGAGAGCAAAACTGCCAGATGCCCCAGACACGGAACTGGAAGAACTGGTTGAGAAGCGCTCAGATTTTGCCTCTAAGTGCTGTTCCATCAACTCCCCTCCTCTCTACTGTGATGCTAAGGTAAGAAGATTTGATAATCCATTATTCCTGCACAGTTTTCAAAGACTCCTGCACTCAGATTTACTCATTTATTTTTGTGATTGAAATGTCATTGTGTATTTTCCTGGTGCTGTGATAACTTCGTTGTATTTACAATGAAAGAAAAATGACTGTTTTCATGCTATGCTAATTCAAAAGCAAATTGAGGGAGTTGCAAAACTTAGGAAATTTTACACTTTTAAAGGAAAAAAGTGAGATTACAGACAGCAAAGAGCAGTGTTTTTCAAATTGTGGATTGTAACCTAGTAACAGCTTTTTTAAATGAAAGAAGAAAAAAAGAAGACA
>NW_006295261.1:909722-912104 GCF_000327345.1 Myotis davidii | reverse complement strand
AAACAGAGTGTGGTTAAATATTTGTGAAAATTTTATTTCATATATATGTGTGTGTGTGTATATATATATGTATATATATATATGTTCATATGTATATATATAAATAGCAATTGGTAGACTGATTTTTTAAAAAAGACAGAACTGCCACTTGACCCAATGATCCCACTTCTAGGAATGTATTCTAAGAATCCCAAAACATCAATCAGAAAAAATATACAGACCCCTATGTTCATCACAGCACTATTTACAATAGCTAAGATCTGGAAACAGCCCAAGAGCCTAACAGATGAGTGGATATAAAACATGTGGTACATTTACACAATGGAATACTATGCGGCAGTAAAAAAAAGAAGGATCTCTTACCCTCTGAGACAGCATGGAGGGACCTGGAGAGTATTATGCTAAGCAAAATAAACCAGAGAAAGACAAGTATCATATGATCCCACTGATATGTGAAATATAATGATCAAAATAAACTGATGAACAAAATAGATCCAGAGACACAGAAGCATGGAGCAGACTCATGAATCTCAGAGGGAAGGGGGCAGAGGGGCCAGGAAGAGATTAACGAAAGAACTTATATGCACATATGCATAGCCCATGGACACAGACAATAGTGTGGTGAAGGCCTGAGGGCAAAGTGTGGGGTGGAGAAGGTCAATGGGGGACAAAGGAGACCTCTGTAAAACTTTCAACAACAAAGACAAAAAAATTTTAAATGCAATAAATGAGGAATTTTAAAAGAAAAATAGATGCTTTCAGGAAAAATGGATCATACCATACCTTATATCTTAATTATTAATTATTTAATTTTCAATTAAATGTATTGGGGTGACATTGGTTAATAAGATCATATAGGTTTCGCATGTATATTACTATGATACATGTTCTGTACATTTCATTGTATCCTCACCATCCAAAGTCACATCATCTTCTCGCACTATGTATTTGGCACCCTTTACCCTTTAATTTAATTTGCTTCAATGTAACACAAGGAAAAGAAATGCAATTTAATTGCTAAAGGTTACACAAATATTTCTTTACCATAAGAGTTATTTTCTAAAAATTAAAAAATATATACTAATATTAAAATGCTGGAGTCATTTTTTATTACAAGTTTTTCTTTTAGACACTACCAATTGGTTTCCAACTCTGAAAGATAAAGAAATTTGAACTCATATTTTCTAGTTTCCCTCCCCACTCCTCCTAATTTGTTAGTTCTTGGGTTCATCTTTCTTTAAACATAATTCCCCTACCTCTAGCCCCCAGATCCCTCCCATTCCTGTCTCCCACCTTCCCTCACCCCGTCTCTGAATTCTCTTTCTCCCTTACATGTAGTTGCATAATTGCCAGATCATTTATTTTTTATCTTGCGAGGCATTTTCTGTTGGAGGTGAATTATTGAATTCCTTTCACCGAACCTGAGCTTATTAGTTTCCTCCTATAAAACTAACGTGAGGTTGGTACTTGGTGTTCTAGCTTTGTGTAGACTGAAGGAGTGGAGGACAGAGGAGAGCCCAGTTCAGGCTGTGTGATCCATTGTTGGTAGGCCTGATCTCTGATTACTCTAACGTTTTGTTACATGTTTTACACTAGGATTTCCTCCACCAACTCAGTTTCTATCCTATTTCCTGGGGAGATGTCCGTTAGCCTTTCTCATATGCATAAGCCCATTTATTCGCATCATCCATTTGACCTGTAACTCCCCAGCAGTCAATTTAATTACTAGAGGAATTGTAAGATAAGAATAGCCCTTTCATTCACTAGACTGCTAACTTGGAGACATAGTGACAATTCCAAGAATTCTGTTGTCTCACCCATTCCATTTCTGGAGTATAGATGCAAGGCTAAGATCAACTCGATGCCAGGTGCCATATCAAAATATTTTCCTCCTTTGCCTACTTCTTTTCTTCCCCAATATATTTGTATTGATTTCAGAGAGGAAAGGAAAGGAAAAGAGAGATAGAAACAGCAATGATGAGACAGAATCACTAATTGTCTGCCTCCTGCAAGCCCCCCACTGGGGATTGAACCTGCAACCCAGGAATGTGCCCTTGACCAGATTCAAACCTGGGACCCTTCAGTACACAGGCTAACACCCTACCCATTAAGCCAAACCGGCCAGGGCATGCCTACTTCTTTCTGAAGTTCATGATATTAAGTTTCATCCCTCCCCAACTCTGGTGGCGGCTGAGATTTTTTTGAGTGGGTTTTATTATTGCTTGTCATGTGTTAGATAAGTATCATTTATGATGCATTTTTTACTCATTTTTTGCACATAAAATAATTTACCTACAATGTAAAAGCAAATACCACTTCGTCTAATTAATTAATGCCAATTAGAAGCTTTAACTGTAAGTTAAAGAATGTTTTCCCCCCAAG
>NW_006295261.1:900889-909322 GCF_000327345.1 Myotis davidii | reverse complement strand
TTCTGGAAGGTGGAGGTGGGTGTGGGAAGAAATCAGCCAAACAACTTGTATGCATATGGACACAGAGGATAGTGTGGTGAAGGCCTGGGGCGGGGCAGACTAGAAGGGGACAATGTGGGGGGGGAGATGAGGGGGGACATATGTAATACTTTCAACAATAAAGGTTAAAAAATAATAATAAAATAAAAACTTGAACTATGCATACCAATTCTCTTAATAATTTAGTGATGTTTTATTTTTCACTGTTAGTGTCTAATAAAGTCTTAAAATGTCTAACAAAGTCTTAATCTATTTGATAAATTGAGTTATATCATCTTGTTCATTTTTTTATACTCTTAGAGACTCTGATTTCTCTTCCAATTTCTACATTTACTCTCTAGTCCCAAATCTAATTGCTAATCTTATTTGTAAATATTTATAAAGTCAGAATTCCAGATGAAATGAGTACAGTAGGATACATGCCCATTCTTTAAATCTGGCTGATAAATATATATTTATCTTTTATTAAAATTCACACCAAGTAAAATTCTAAACAAACAAAATAAAACAAACCGGAAAGATCTAGAGTGTTGGGATATTTATGTCATTATTGACATGAAAACATTTAGCATTAAACAAATTGAGCAGTTCCTTCCTTTCCTACCAGTTTGCTTTTGGTAATATAACAGGTAAATTTAGGTTGCCTTATCCCCGAAAAATAAAATCATCTTACCAGCAGAATTTGCTCTGAGGATCTAATTCAGTTATTAAAATGGGGGAAAGTCTGAATATTGTTTTTACATTCTGTCAAATATATCACTTTTGCAACTCTTCCCCAGTCCCGGTGATCCCTAATAAATACAGTTTCCTTTTATGACATCATACAAGACAAACAGCTTTATGCACAAAATGCGTGCTTCCTTCCCTCAAGCATCGTTTTTCATTTCTTTGAGTTGCTTTTCAGTGTATTTTTCATTGTAACATATTGTCATTTAAAAACCATTTTCAACTACAATGATGAGAAGGCAAGTGTTTAACTTTCTATTTTCTTGCTGGAGGAACCAGTACATTTATAGCAGCGGTACTGCTGAGTAGCCAATCTTTCAGTAACTGCTAAAGAAGGGCGAGGTGAACGGAGCGATGGAGACACTTGTGCACATATGATTACTTAGAGCGCTCAGAGGTTGGCCCTCTGCTGTTTCCATTAACCTTTTTGATAGTCTTTCTCCATTGATCTCATAGCTAGATAAGCAAGACCACCTCTGGTTTCTGACTTCATGTTCTGGTGAAATCTGGTAGAACAGCATTCACTTTAAAATTCTCAATGCTTAGGATGTATATTTGTCCCACTTACCCTATAACATTTGAATTGTAATTTATTATTAAATGTCCTTATCCTATATTTGCTTGACTAAATTTTTTTTTTCCTTAAAAGTAAAGCCCATTCACTCCAAGTCACATTCAGGGATACATCTCTATCTGCCATTCTAACTTTACTTGGCACATTTACTCAAAGCATGGCAAAAGGGGCATCTGAACCACACATGTGCTTCTTACATGATAATCTAGCCTAAACCAGCAGTTGGACATCCCTCTTACAATCCAGGACTGCTGGCTCCTAACTGCTCACCTGCCTGCCTACCTGATTGCCCTTAACTGGCCCCCCTGCCAACCTGATCACCCCTAACTCCCCCCCCCACCAACTGTTCAGTCATTTGGTCGCCCCTCACTGCCCCCCTGCCAGCCTGGTCCCCTCACACAGCCTGCTGTTCAGTCGTTTGGTCGTCCCTCACTAACCCCCCTGCCAGCCTGGTTGCCCCATGCAGCCTGTTTGGTCGTCTGTTCAGTTGTTTCAGATGTGATGGCCCCTGGCTCTTTATATATATAGATTATGTTTATAGAATAATCGAAAACAATTTTAAATATTAGGTACCATTTTAATTCCCCTTTTACAGATGGGTTGAATGATATATACAAGATTGCAATATGTTTGAAAAATCATAAGTGTGTTCCACATGAGTCTGTTACTCTCCATGTCATTGTCAGATTTCAGCCCTAATTTAATAACAAAAGCATAATATTGATATCAAAAGCCTATTAACTATTGGTTAAAGTGCAAAATTATTTTTTATTGTTAAAAATATCAAAAGTGACCCAGGTCAGTAGTATCACTGAATTCCATTATCATATTCTACATTTTATCCTATGATTCTTTGATTTTCATTCTGTGTCATATCATCCTCTTTTACCCACACCTTAAATTTATATGTTTTCTAGAGAATTTTTTTTTCACGGTCTTCTTCTTTATACATGACATACATTTTCTCCACGTGTTCTCATCCATGAATATGCCTTTAATCTCCAAATCTCTACCTCCAGTCAGGATCTCTCCCCGCAGTACCAAGCTGTTTATTCTAATGTTAAGGGCTCTACTATCCCACAAGAAATTCAAACTCAATATGCCCCAAATATTCCCCTTAAAAACCTCTTCTGGTATTGCCTAAATTTATTACTATCATTATCATTACTGTAATAAAGTAAGATACAAATAGTAATCCTTAATTTCTCCTTTTTCCATATACTAGTAAACCCAAATATATTCCAAATCCTACCAATTTTAACTCTATCTCTCAGTCCCACCTCCCAACTTCTTCTACATTATTGGTACTTTTACCTGGATTATCTCTTCCCTATTGGTCTCTAATCTCCAGTCCTCCACATGCCTCACACCAATCCCATCTCTATACTAAGGCAAAATAACCTTTGTAAAACACAAAACGGTTAGTATGTTCCTCTAATTGCTCTACATCACTTCTAAATTGAAGTCCATTCTTTTTTTAAAAAGCAAGAGAGTTTGGTCCTGTGTTTTCTTCTCCAGCCTGATTTATCACTGTTCCTATTCTTCCTGCTTTGGTTTTCCTATACCACTTGCAGTTTTTCTAAGTACATCAAACTTGCTCTTACCTAAGGCTTTTGCACATGAAGTCTCATCCTGTATTGCCCTATCTTCATTCTATAACCTGGCTGTCTTTCATCAAGACTCAGGATTCAACCTAGATCTTTCCTTTGGAAATCCTTGCCTGTCACTCAAATTCTTCTGTTGCCCCTTAACATTCTGTTCACACCTAATAATTAGCACTTATTTTTCTCTTGTCTATTTTTCACAGGACACTGTAAATTCTTCAAGGACAGAGACAGTGTAAAACTAAATGTGAAGGATGGCCAATATAAAGTTCAATATAAAACTGCATTTTAACAAGAATCCTTCTTTCTAATCAAGGTTCAAATTGTGTTTACCTTCATGATTTAGTAGTCTACAAATAAAATGCTTCATGAATAATTAGATAGCTTTTTTTTTTCATTACAGATTGATGCTGAAATGAAAAATACCCTACAGGGCTGATGAATATATATTATCTTAGGTAAGTATTACTTATAAAGGCAGGAAAAAAACAAACAAACAAACAAAAAAACAAAAAACTATCCAGCTTTGTGCAATGTGTTTTAAAAATCATAGAATAAATAATCCAATAGTGTTCTTCCCATTCTAACTATTCTCTATTAAAACTCATTTTACACTGAGAATATTAAGCATCTGGGAAAGTTAAGGAGCTTACACAAGTATACACAAACAACTTCTGGCATATTTAGGACTAGAATCTGGGTCCCCAGTCTGGTACTAGCTCCTATATAATAAAAGCCTAATGTACTAGATCCTATATAATAAAAGCCTAATATACTAAGTGTCTGTCTGGTCGTCCAGTTGTCTGGTCGTCCATTCAACCAATCAAAGCATAATATGCTAATGATATGCTAAGGCCACCCAACCACTCACTATGATGTGCACTGACCAACAGGGAGCAGATGCTCTGACCGGTAGGTTAGCTTGCTGCTGGGGTCTGGCAGATCAGGACTGAGCGAGATGGGCTGGACATGCCCTGGAGCCTTCCCGCAGTCCCTCCCTGGATGGCCTACATCCTGCGTCCCTTCCCCAGCCCCAATCATGCACCGGTGGGGTCCCTTGGCCTGGCCTGCACCCTCTTGCAATCCAGGACCCCTTAGGGAATGTCAGAGAGCCAGTTTCAGCCCAATCCCGCAGGCCAGGCTGAGGGAACCCCACTGGGCACGAATTCATGCACTGGGTCTCTAGTCCATCATAACCTCACATCTAAGATAATGACAGCATGGAGATCATTTCAGGCATTTTGATGCATTCAATAGAAAAATATATAAATTTAAAGACAGAGTCCATCAAGTGTTAAAGATAGCACAGTAGTTCTTAGGATGAAAGAAGATTCTGCAAATTAAAGCAATATTGTTAAAATATTATCACTTGCTTTTTTTCAGATATTACATTTCACCCATTTAAAAATATCTGGAGATATTAAGAGTATAAAGTAGCTTAGACAGAATCTCATACTTTAAACTGATGATTATCTCAACTCTGCACATTTCAACAAAAATTTTTTCTCTCCAAATTCCACTGTATTCATTTTAAATATATTGCCTCTGAGATTTAAAAAATTATAAAATTAATGGTTTTGGTTTATCTCAGATCTTAAGTGAGCTGAGCCTTTTCAATGATGCATACTTTTATTTTGCTGATTTACTGACAACATTCTCCAAAATTATATAGAAGCAAAAGCTATTGACTAGTGGAATTAAATCATTCCATCATATTCAGGTTTTCAACTCTCAACTATTTGAATTACCTGAAAGAGTGAAAAAGCAAATTAACACTCAGAGAGACAGTACAATGGAGGGGGTCAAGGAAACTCACTTCTGGAATTGCCCAATCTGGATCAGAATCCCCACTTTAACTATCTATCTTTGTGAACGTGAGCAAGTTATTTAAATTCCCTGAAGCTTGGAAATATCTACCTCTTAGAATTGTTGTAATGATGGAGTTGCTGCATATAAAATGCCTAGAAGACAGTAGCAGTAATACTAGTAAAATAGAATTTTTGGACTGGAACTCAGATTCTTTGTCTGCCAGAGTCGAAGAATGAATCCAGGGCCAGAGGGTGGTATAGCAAAGGTGCAGAGTTATTGAACAAGTACAGATTCCCACGTGGGGAGGGGAAAAGAGTCCCACTGACTTCCTGTTTACATGGTTTATAAAGGCTGCACTTCCTGTGTCCTGATATCCTCTCTGATTGGTCAATATTCCTTTTTGAATTGGTTACTATAGTAATTCCTGAGGCCCTCCTCCCTCATTGTCTTCCCATTCCTTCTGGTCTTTCTTCCTCCTCCTTTATTTTGTAAATAGAGACCTTGTTTGGCTACTTCCAGTTCCCTTGTCTTATGAAATGTAGCTGCACCTGGCTTCCTTGTGTTATGGAAATGTATCTTCTCCCAGTCTATAGCCCTGTGTTTTTTCCATGGACCCCACTTCAAAACGTTCCCTAAACCTGCCTATATTCCCCTAAAATTCCTATTTCACTAGCAAAGTTTTTCTCCCTGCAGCTGCTTCTATGATTTTACTCTGACTAGAACAAGATCCCCAATGCAAAAGTGGCACATGTTTAGTGGTAAGCAGTTTCTAAAACCATTTTCAGGCAGGCTAATGCTAGTTTTCCATTTGACAAAGATGCACAATAGATTCTTTTTTAAAAATTAAGTTACATAAAAGTTTCTGGACACAAAACTCCTATCCAGACCGCTAGTCAGAAAGACCAGAGTTAAAAAATACAACCCACATATAGAACGAGGCTTATGCACTGCACTCGGCAACTATCAGCCCTCTGTCCCCATCCTGCTCTCAGGAGAGAACTTTGGCTTGTGTGAGGTCTAATGCCGCACATGATCCTAAGAGGAATGCTTCTCCTCAGTTCCTAAAACCAGTAAACCGACTGGCTGGCTAAATATTTCTTTTCAGTGAATGCCCAGCCCTCTGCAGAGCTTTGAACAGTTTGTAGAAGCAGAAGCCTTTGTCACAGGTGTTCGCATTCTTAGGTTCACCTACAATTCGATGCTATTTCATTCTTAGCTAAACTATTATAAACTTGAGTTGCTGTCCTGGCAGTTCTTGACCCTCTTATTTTTTCTTCAATTCCCTAAATTGATCGTGACCACATTTGCTGGCCCACTGGACAAGAGAATTACTGTCTCACAATAAGTCCCACAAAGCCAGTTATCTTTTCTCTTCAGCTTTAGAGAGGATTAGTGTTCCCGGGGTTGCCAATGGGGGAAGAAGTCAGTTCTCACTGCACAATATGGTTGAATGAAAAATACTCCCAAGTACCAGAATTACACTCAGCACAGCCAGGTGCTCACACTGTGGGAGAAACCTCACTCCAAGGCATAAACTCCATGAGAACAAAGGAAGATGGAATTTCTCGCACTGTGCAGATAGAACTATGATACAACTCCACTGTACCGTCTTGGAGAATGGGTAGAAGACACATTTGCCTCATTACAAAGGAGGCGATTTGATAACAACTCCCATTCTGGGTTTTACTGAAATACAACTACTGAATATTATCTCAATCATGGGCCTGGAAGTCAGGAGAGGGGAGGCTCATGTGCCATTCATTGGTCACTGCCTTTTCTGCTCTGGTAGTTGAGTATTCACTCTCATAAAGCAGTAAGTTACACACATCCTTAAAGAAAAAAAAGTGCTTAATGTCCCTAAGTGTAAGAGATGGTTTTATATGCAGGTCTTGGGAATTTCCTACGTTTTTTATTCTGGACTCCATAGGTGGGCAATGGGGGATACATGGGTCATGCTAGACAGGTTTATCTTGAAACAGAAAGATAACTTGACTGCTGAGCAGTGTTATTTAATTGCTGCCCATTAGCTCTGTGTTTCTAACATTCATTTCCATTATTCTCATAGATCTAGAGCTGGAACCTTCCTGGAAATGCCATCTGAAGCCTAACCTAGGCCAAACCAGGGCTCTCAGGGAGACAACTCGGTACTCACTAATTTTCATCAGCTCCAATATCTTTGTACAATAAATATAATTTGCTATCAAAATAAATTGGAATACAATGCAAATCATAAATGTTTCTGAGGGTGATGTTACAGTGCAGACCTCCAGCAGTATTCCTGTGTGTGCCATGCTGGCACAGCCATGGGTGAACCTGAGAGGGGGCAGTGAAGATGGAGCAGACAGACAAGAGAATAAAGCTGGGGCTAGGTGGGACGCTGCCCTCTCTGGTGGAGAGACAGTGCCACAGTCTGCAAACCAAGTCTTTATTTTATAGCCAGACTAGTCCAATTGCCCTCCCCTGCAGGTCTGGTTGCCCCCAACTGCCCTCCTCTGCTGGCCAATTTGGTTCTGATTGGTCGGTTTCTATGCCAGTCAGTGTCAAAATCTCCACCTCCTAGGCAGCCATTGGCTCTTCACGGTTGACCCAGATTGGTTCTGATTGGTCAGTTTCTATGCCAGTCAGCTCAAAAGCTCTTCCTCCTAGGCAGCCATTGGCTCCTCACAGTTGACCCAGATTTGATTCTATTTTTGGGGGGGAAGGGGGAGCTGTTCATTAAGTGATTATTACAGGAGTCAGACCACATAAGTGGTGTCAGGCCCAGGAATGCACCTCTCAATGTTGATCACAAAGCCTCCAAGGCTGGTCCTATTGAGCCCCAAGGTCAGATATGAAACCCAAAGGCCTTGGTCACATGCTGCTTCCAGGCACCCAGGCTGGGCAGCAGGGAGGAGATGCCCATGACGTGCCAGGTCTCTCCATCAGACACCACCGAGGTCTGGTAGGACAGCAGCTGCATGCCTACCTCTGCCAGGAGCCCAATCATGGTAGGCAGTATGGCAGGGTTGGAAGAGGCACTTCTGGTCTGAAGGCAGCTCCGTTGAGTGCCTGCAGCGCAGGTGTGGTGCCCTGGACAAAGCCCACAGCCTGGTAGGGGGCACCTGCCAGGGCCACGCTCAGGAGGCCTTCCCTGCATCCTTGCTCTCCTAGCACAGTGGGGTTATGGGAGGTGGTTACATTCAGGCTGACCTCCTTCACCAGCAGCTTGGCATTTACAACTTCACATCCGCATGATTAGAAGCATCTTTGAGGAGGTCGACAATGACTTCAGAGCTCAGGCAGTTCCCGGATGCTTCAGGGATAAGCCCTGCGTTACCACCTGGATAGTCCCTTTGGGGGACCCTGCCCAGGCTCGCATCAGGGTCCCAAGAGCTTCTGACAGACCGATCCAAGGTTTGGTGTGTGGAGAGAAAGCGCTGGTAAGGGCCTGGGCATTCACGACCCCCGCAAGGGTTCTGACCTTCACCATGTCCATGAACTGGACAGCGACCTCCTCCCCGCAGTGGCTCTGGGCCTCCTTGGTGCTGGCACCCAGGTGGGGGCAGCTGATGACGTTCTCCTGGTCCACCAAGGCACTGTCCCGAGGCAGTTCCTCCGTGAACACATCCAGCTCTTCCTCCCGCACTGCCCCGACTGCAGGGCCCAGAGGAGGGTGCCTCGTCCATGATCCCGCCGCGGGCG
>NW_006295261.1:877099-900773 GCF_000327345.1 Myotis davidii | reverse complement strand
AGGCCTGTCGTGGAGGGCAGGAGAAGGGTATGCACAGTGATAAAGTCACAGAGGGGCCAGATCTCCTCCAGGGACAGCTGCTGAATGCTGAAGGAGGCCGAGACCTCTGGTGAGATGATGGGGTCGTACCCTACAGTCTTCATCCCGAAGGACTGCATCTGGATGGCCACTCTCTCCGATCCTCCGCAGGCCAAGAATTCCCAGGGTCTTTCCATTCAACTCGGTTCCCATGAACTTCTTTCAGTCCTATTTGCCATCCTTCATCCAAGCTGTCGCTTGGGGAATCTGCCTGGCCAGACACATGATCATCCCACGGGTGAGCTCCGCAGCACTAAGACTGTTCCCATTGGGAGTGTGTGTTCATGACCAGGATGCCCTTCCTCGTGGCGGCCTCCATATCCATGTTGTCCACGCCGGTGCCGGCCCTGCCCACCACGTGGAGCGTCTCTGCTGCATTGATGACTTCCCCAGTCACCTTGGTGGCCGAGCAGACAATAAGGAACTCTGCAGTCCTGCAGCTCAGCTACCAGCTCCTCTTTGCTCAGGTTCTGCTTCTCCACCACCGGAAGCCCTCCATCTTGCAGGATCTTCCGGCAGCAAGGGTCCAGGCTGTCACTGCTGAGCACTTTCTGTAGATTTGCAAAGGCCATTGCTGGAGCCGGCCTTGGGATCCTCCACTCTCCCTGGACAGAAACACTGCTAAGCCCCCAGACTTGGTTCTGATTGGTCAGTTCCTATGCCAGTCAGTGTCTCTGGGCCTATCAACGGGCTGCATCAGAAAGGCAGGGCTGATCAGCAGCCCCTGGAGAGTTCTGGAGAAAAAAGGAGGCACAGCTGCTGGCCAGACTCAGAGAGAAAGAGAGAGGCAAGTGCTGGTCAAAAGCTGCCAGAGGCAACGGATCAGTCCCTGCTTCTCTCTTCAGGCCTCTCTCTGGCCCTGATTTGCAGTCCCCTTAGCAGTCAGTGCTGGGACACCTCACCTAAAGCGGAAGCAGTCAGCGGTGGGTTGCCAAGGCAACCCAGCACTGACTTCCAATCTGGTCAAGCTTTGGTCCTAAAAGTGTTACACCCTGGCTCATTATTGAGATTCCAGGAGGCAAAGTAAGGGTGTGGTCAAGATTTTTACAATGTTCTCTCAGGTTTTGAATCTACTCAATTACATGCACCTGATCAAGCTTTGGCTCCTTGCTGTACCTCCTGTAGCCCATATCACAGCCATGTGGGACCACAGGTTCCGACCATAAGGTCAAACTTACAACTGCAGCTTTGGCTATAAGTGTGCTGGAAGGGCTTTGCCCTCCAAGCTAGGACTTGCATGTGGTTTTGCCATGAGAGGACCATGCCCTCTCATTAGCCTGAGGGTTGAACTTGTCCAAACACTGTAGCCGCTCTCCACACCTGTGATTTTCACAAAGATACTATAGTAAACAGCCTCAACCTCACAGCCCCTACTTTTTTCTAGATCTCTGCTGGGTCTCTCTAAAAACTCACCACTTTAAGCATCCACTTTACAGTTCCCAACACACTCAGCTCCATTCCTTGATTGCTTCTTAGGCTTAGGTGGTATTAAGAAAAAGTTAGCCAGCTTCCACCAGAAATAGCCTAAGATAGCACACTTCTGAAAGGAGGAGGAGGAGGAGGAGGAGGAGGAGGAGGAGGAGGAGAAAACTCTTGAGAAGACCTTCTTGCTCCCAGCTGCAAATTGTATGGCATCAGTTAGGTAGTACCTGCCTTGCCAAAAAATAAAAAAAATCTTTGTGGGCTGAAAATGTTTAATTTTACCTAAGATTACTCCTAAGAGCAATTTATTGATTCAAAGTTCTAAAGACATATTAATTTCAGCTTGATTTAATTATATAGATAGATAGATAGATATAGATTATATTCTATGTGCTTTCTTTGCCCAGAGAAAATGAAGATGTTCTAACTTAACATATTTTGCTTTGAAAGAAAGATCCTTTTTTTGCACAAAATATATACCTCTCTGAAACCAATACAAATCAAGGAAAACCTATATTTATAATTAATTGCCTCAAGGAATTCGAGTTCATCTAATGGGAGATACAGTTACATGTAGAGATGAAACATATTCATCTTGTTTGTTTATCAAGTCTCTTGTTCTTGAGAAATTACATTTATGAATTGTTCCATAACTGCTAAAAACTAGTCCATTTTGGTCAAGTATTTTTATGGCTGAGTAGGTAGAACCGGAAGATTTTGGCACAAAGTATTCACTAAATATTGTATGACTAGTTGAAGCAATGTTCCCATGATGCCCTAGCTATCTTTCCCAAGGAGCTCTGAACACCTTTCACGATTTTTTTAATAGTAAGAATCACTGACCTAAATACTTCATCAGCTTAGTACAGAAGTTTTAATTTTAAACCTTACATGCATTATTATGCCTGCATCCATTCCATTTTGTAGGCAGTTGAGACCTTTGAGAAATTGCCAAAATCTAGGCTTTCTTCCTAAGTGCTTCCCAACATTAAAGAAATGTTATTGAATGCCCATATCCACTCACCCATAGCTGATTTGACTGGCTAATGTCGGTTATATAAGTAGTCCTCAATTTTTTATACCTTATATACCACCTTCTTTCAAAAACCTGGCACCTCACTATGATAGACACAAACAAACAAAAGTCTATTTCATTTCTAAGAATGACATTTATAAACTGCATCAGTCAGGGTTCTCCGAGAAATAAGAGTAATAGGAGGCAGAGAGATGGAGAGTTTATTTTAAGGAGTCAGCTTACTCAATCGTGGAGCTCGCAAGTGTGAAGGCACTAAGGCGGGCCAACATGCAGGGTTTTCACGTTACAGTCTCAAAGGAGAATTCTCCTTTAACAGTGGTTCTCAACATTGGCTGCACAGTAGAATCACCTGGGAATCTTTTTAAAATCCTGATTTCTGGGCCTCATCCTCCGGAAATTCTGTTTCTTTGTTATGGGATGGGGCCACAACATTAGTAACAAAGAAACAAAATTTCCGGAGGACGAGGCCCAGAAATCAGGATTTTAAAGATTCCCAGGTGATTCTAATAGGCAGCCAAGGTTGAGAACCACTGTCCTATACCAACCCTCAGCTTTTGTTTTTAGGGCCTTCTATGAATTGAATGAAGCCCATGTGCATCCTCAAAAGTAACTGCTACTTAAAAGCAGCTGGTTATAGATGTTAATCACATCTACAAAATATCTTCAGAGCAACATCTACACTGATGCTTGGCTAAACAAATGGGCACCATATCCTGGCCAAGCTGACACAACTTCTGTTATTTTTGTTGTCCTTTACAAGGTTTAAAGTCTTTCAAGTTTCACTACTAACTTCCTGTGTTTTTCTGGATTCCTAAGTCATCCCACAGGCGATTTTTAAACAACCACCTGGGAGCTATCCCCTTAAAAGGTCTACATAGGATTAGTGTATTAATTAAGGCTTCACCATGAAATTCTTGGGAAAAGCAAAGCTCCTGTTTATGGAGATTTTAATTCAAAAGCACAACAAGGGAAAAGCACTTCTATTTTGTCATTTAATTCAACAGCCATATGCTCTAATAAATCAAGAATTTACTCACCTTGACAGTTTACCTACTTTGGAGATAAATAGCTAAAAATAAAGGCTCAGAAAGTTGTCTATTTATGCCTCTGGTCTCCCATGTGTGCACCTCTTCCCACCACATGAGTCTCATCCCCACCCAACTTCTCCACCAGTGATTCTTAACCTTAACTGCACATTAGAATCATCTTGAAGAATGTTGAAGGGACACAAAACAGAGTGGAGCTGAGAACCTCCCCCCGACTCAGAAATTTGGATTTAATCACTCTTAATTGGAAACTGCTGTGCAAACAGCCTGCAACTACTGTAACTGCTTTAGAAGCTTGGCACCCTCACCCAAAGTAAAAAAATAAAAGCATCTGAGATCAACCAATTAAGCACCTGTTGGCTCAGTGACTGATTATCTCACACAAGGGTAAATTTCTAATACGGCTTTATCTCAATCGGCCATTGCATTATGAGAATTGTGTCAATTATAAAATGAAATTGTTGTCTTCCATTAAAGAAAGCCATAGATGCTCAAGTAAAAGATAGCCTCTCCCAGTGGCTACTTCATCCTTGTCCATTTCTTCCAGGCTCTGAAATACTCTTTTCTCCATTAAACTAAGAGTGTACTTAATTGTGCCTTCAACCACACCCACCACCACAAGGCTCCTACTTTCATTAATTTAAGCTTTGGGGCAAATTCTAGTTTGTAGTTAATGATAGTACCTTCTTACCCATTCATAGGTCAGGAGTTTGGGATTCCTGTATTGTGTCTACCCCAGGAAGAAATTTCCTAAAAATGTGTGTCCTCACTCTTCAACATCAGAAGTAGGAATCTTGGCATCAGTGTATGCTGCGCCATGAAAAGCCTCGGGAAGGCATGTCAGTTTCAGGTAAAAATCTTTGCCTCCACCTTGTGGACAGCAGGTCTAAATGCAGATGGCTGTGCAGAAATCTACCCTGAAAGCAGATCTTCACGGAATTGACAGCACATGGTCACGTGAACAGGCTTACTCTGCTACAGCTCCATTTACAACCTGAACAGCTTGAAGCCAAGTTAGCAAGATACAGAATTTTCTATCTTTATTCTCAGGGATTTTAACACTTGTGTCAATTTGGCTGCTTTGTACACACAGACTAAATGATTCATCTAATTTTTTCATTTAGTTCCTGAGACTTAATAAATGTGAGAAAATATTCAACCCATTTTACCACTAAACAGATTGCATTAGTGATGGGAGTACAAATACCTTCTCCACATTAAACTTCTGCTAAGATTAGGTAAGAACATTGTTTAAAAAAAAAAAAGAAAAGAAAGAAAAATAGTAATTTTTTTTAAAAAATTTTTTATTGATTTTTTTTACAGAGAGGAAGGGAGAGGGATAGAGAGTTAAAAACATCGATGAGAGAGAAACATCAATCAGCTGCCTCCTGCACACCTCCTACTGGGGATGTGCCCGCAACCAAGGTACATGCCCTTGACTGGAATCGAACCTGGGACCCTTCAGTCCTTATGCCGAAGCTCTATCCACTGAGCCAAACCAGTTAGGGGAAAATAGTGAAATTTTTTTAAAAAATATATTGTATTGATTTTTTTTACAGAGAGGAAGGGACAGGGATAGAGAGTTAGAAACATCAATGAGAGAGAAACATCGACCAGCTGCCTCCTGCACATCCCCTGCTGGGGATGTGCGTGCAACCAAGGTACATGCCCTTCACCAGAATCGAACCTAGGACCCTTTAGTCCACAAGCTGACGCTCTATCCACTGAGCCAAACCGGTCAGGGCAAAATAGTGAAATTTTTACACACTGTCTTTTCAAAATACTTTCCTACATTATCTCATCTAATCTTCATCACATCACACGATTTAGTTTACAGACTAAATGGGTTCAGTGAGATAGCAAATGAATTAACAACCTAACAGCAAAGAATAGTCTAACTATACAAACATACTTAGCTACTGCTTAGCAGCTCTAAGCTAAAGCAGCTTAAAACAAACTTGCTACCGAATCTGGGGGTGGCCTGGGCCAGGATTTCTCATGCAGTTGCTGTCAAGCAGTGCCTGGGGCTGGGGCACTTTGCTTTTTCCTTCACATGAGCTAGACTGGCCTCAGAGGAATGGAACAGCTGGGGTCTGTAACACCTGGGCTCCGTGGGCATCCCTCTCTAGGTGGTCTATTCAGGGGATCTCCACACAGCAGCCTCAGCACAGCCAGACATTTCACATGGAGCTGAAGGTTTTCAGAGGGTTTTCCAAGACACACAGAAGTTCAACCCCCTTCCCCCCCCACCCATCCACAGTTTTACTTCCCATGGTTTCAGCTATCTGTCGTCCAGGTAAAACATTACCTGGAAAGTTTCAGAAATAAACATTTCATAAGTTTTAAATTGTGCACCATTCTGAGTAGCATGATGAAATCTCACACCATTAGCTCCATCCCTTCCTGGTCGGAAATCATTCCTTTGTCCAGTGTATCCACACTATCTATGCTCCCCAATCCTTAGTCACCTCGTAGCCATCTAGGTTATCAGATCTACTGTCCCAGTATCAAGTGCTTGTGTTCAAGTCACTTTTACTTAATAATGTCTCAAAGCTCAAGAATAGTGATGCTGACAATTCAGATATGCCAAAGAGAAGCTATAAAGTGCTTCCTTTAAGTGGAAAGGGAAAAGTTCTCAACTTAATAAGGAAAGAAAAAAATATGCTGAGGTTATATGATATGCTAAATATATATGCTAAGATCTATGATAAAAAAATCTTCTACCCATGAAATTGCCTAATTTAGAAATTAACTTTACCGTACCTGTGCATGCATAGGGAAAAAAATGTACATATAGGGTTTGGTACTATCCACAGTTTCAAGCATCCACTGGTGGCCTTGGGACACATTCCCCAGGAGTAAGGGCGGAACTATTGTAACGGCAGGAGCTGTCCTTTCTAATCAACCCTCGGAAGTGTGGCAGCATCGCTTCCCCCACATTCTATTCAAGGGGCAGTGCAAACACCCATCCACTTTCAAGTGGAGAGGAAATAAACTGCATTTTTTAATGAATGGAGCATCAAATAATTTGGGGATGTTTTAAAACCACCGTCTCTACATTAGCTTCATTGACCACCGTGAGGTGAATACTACTACTATCCACATCATATAGATGTGGAAGTTGAGGCACACTGTGGGTAAATTATCCTCCCAAGGTCAAAAACTAATTTTGACTGTTAGGATTTTAAAATCCACATAGTTTGACTCCAGGTTATCTATATACATGTAACATCTATACATACCCTATTGACATTAAAATTGCTAGCTGGATCTACAGGACAATTCCGAGGGATATTTCACTATCAACCTTAATTATCAGGTTAAAAAATCGAAAAGCTTATATTTCCCTTTATTCCATTTCCACAAGAAAATCACATCTAGCTAGGTTATGTTTTACAGAATACATTATCTTTTAAATGTGCTGTTACTGGGCATCTAGTCAGCATTTACAAAGCACAGTCCCTATCCTCAGAGGAACTCCTTTCTCCTGGTTCATTCACCTCCAATGAACCAGGGAGTGAATGACACAGGCAGAAAGAAGGGCACCCCTGAGGTGACGATGAGAAGAAAACTCAGTGCGAAGTTGCAAAACATGAATATCAACACAGGCACCTTGAGGTAAATGGCTGCTCTCGGCCATTAAACTCAGCTCCAGGGGAGGTTACTTTGTAAAACTCCTTGCCCAATGCAGGGAGCACACCGTCTGTCTGTCATTTCCATTTCGCTTCCTGCAGCCCAGCAGCCAAGTCAGCTTTCCTGAAATTCCATCTGGGAACTGAAGTCCAGAAGGAACTGAAGTGGAATGGTGCATCAGTCATCCGCTTCCACTTGAAAAGTCACCACCAGTTGTCTGGTTTTATATTTCGTGTTTACTTTAGTGATAGGTAGGAAGATGACACATCAAATAATAATAATTAAAATAAGTCATGGTGCCACCTGTCCAGTCAGAATCTGGACCACCTACCTGGGCAACTAGGGGAGAGACAGAGTTAGCCTTCAAAGGCCCTCAATTAACCACCAGCTCTAGACCTTTGAGCAGTGGTTCTCAGCCTGTGGGTCACGGCCCCTTTGGGGGTCAAACAACCCTTTTACAGGGGTCGCCTAAGACAATCGGAAAACACATATATAAGTACATATTGTTTTGGTGATTAATCACTATGCTTTAATTATGTTCAATTTATAACAATAAAATTGGGGGTCACCACAACATGAGGCACTGTATTAAAGGGTCGCAGCATTAGGAAGGTTGAGAACCACTGCCTTTGAGCTTTTTACTTAAGCCCCTTTTTTACTCAAATCTTCTCAAGGTTTCAATAACAATGGATTTGTGTTTTTATTATTATACTAGAGGCCTGGTGCACGGAATCATGCACGGGTGGGGTCCCTCGGCCTGGCCTGCAGGGATTGGGCTGAAACTGTCTCTCTGTCATCCCCTAAGGGGTCCTTGATCGTGAGAGGGCAGTTCTCAGGTGATGCACCCCAGAATCAGGATCCTTCCTCTCTTCTCCCAATATTATGTTACTTTCTCTCTGTATCTGTTTTGCTTCTTTCATCTCACTTTACCCTAAGTTTGGCGGTAACTGATGACTTGTGGGCATTTAGCTGAAAAATGCAATTATTTAGCAAACAGGATTTACTTAGCCTGGAATCTAGTCAGCCTAGGGCAGGACCCTGCTCAATGTCAGGCTCCTGCCCAGGCCCTTCTGCCCAGGAGAAGTCATGTGGCAGTGGGAACCACCTTCCCACCTGAGCTGCTCCTTCACCTCCTTCCCTCCCTGGAGGTTGCCCGCTGGTGCTACTGTCCACCCAGAAGGAGAGAAGCCACAGCTGATTTTCCAGCTGAGAGTGGTAGCGGGAAAATTCGCTGCCTCCATTGGAAATTGATATTAAGTGGATGGGCCAGTGTGGGCACCGGACATTAGGGTCCTTCATGTCTCATCATTTAGCTAATCAAGTCGAAAGGTTTCTATAAAGGCCAGACTCATGACCTCTGCAATGGGCTAGAGGCCTTGTGGGGAGCCAGACCTGAAGTGGGGAGCCAATGGGCTAGAGGTCCAGCGCACAGATTTGTGCACCAGTGGGGTCCCTCAGCCTGATCTGCAGGGATCCGGCCAAAACCTGCTCTCTGACATCCCCTGAGGGGTCCTGGATTTTGAGAGGGTGGTTCTTGGGTGAGCCCGGAATCAGGCTCCCTCCTCTCTGGTTCTGGGAGTGTCACCCAAGAACCGCAGCTACCAAGTCATCGCAGCTCGGCAGCTTCTGCATTTAGTGTCTGCCCCCTGGTGGTCAGTGCACATCATAGCTACTGGTCGGATGGTCGAATGATTGGCCGGTTGGCTGGTAGCTTCTACCCAGAGACCCGGGCTATGAGAGTACACTAACTGCAAGACCCAGTTCCCCCATACCTTCCTTTGTGTGCCAAGTGCAATGAAGCCAATGCTCTTCATCATTCCTCTAGTCACAAGAATCTAAGGCACAGAAAAGACAATAAACGGCCATTGAAATGTCACCATCTTTTGACTTGCATATCTCTGAGCCTTTTCCGCTACTTTATATTAAATACATTACTGTCAAGCCCTCCCAATCAGATATTGATATGTGCAGCTGCCAATCCAAAGCACAATATTTACCAAATAGGAACAAAGTTTATATCTTGTTCACCTTCCCCTCCTTAATAAAAGACTGATTTTGCTCATTGAATATAATGCTTAGCACATCAATGATATGGGCATTTTAGGATTGGGCTCTTTCTTCAGTACCCAGATAAATTAAGTAAACACATTATTTGATTTTACACCCACTCACACACAACGTTAAGACAGCTCTACTGTCCACACTTGGTGAGGTTGCTTTCCCCAATCACCATCCACACTTTCTAGCTTCTGTTTTAAGTCACAACATTCTCACTCCCTAGCCAGGCTGAGAAAGGGACTTGTGATTCAGATCTGCCTTATGCAGGTAGAACAGAAAGAAAGGGGATTTAGAGGGAGAGGTCTCTCTTCTCATAATTCACAGCTCATTTTACTCCCAAAGCATTTTACCCCCTGCACCGTGTTGGGCAACAAGTATGTCTTCAGAATTTCAGTGGAAGAAATTACATTTTCCCTTGAAGCTTAAACAAAACAACAGTACTGATCAGTATCTTCTTTAAACCCTGGCACACTTTAGGGCACCATACTTCAGGGTGCCCTGTTCTAGACTTTGTCCAGCCAGAAACCCTCCCCATTGGGCAAGGCATCCATGGGGCCAAAGGGACATGCCACACAAGAACCCACTCTCATCCTCCTTCCAGACTTCACCGTAGTATCCAGGATGCCAGAATCCCATGCACACTTCCAACAACAACTTCACAGGCCTCTTCTCTGGGCAGACCACACTGTCACTGGGCCAAGAGGCAGTAGTTTGTAGAGGATGTGAACAGGGCTTAAAAATGTTATCTGATTGATTCATGGTGCCACTGAGCTAAGACTAGACTTGGCTCACTTCAAGATCTCTAACTAGAGCCTCCCCCAACAGTATTTTAATAACTGAAAATTATTGCTTACTATTTGTCAAGCATTGTTCAAAATACTTTAACTTCACTATCTCATATTCACATACACACAAGTAAACCTCTATGAAACAGTTATAATAATTATGCCAATTTTATAAATCAGAAAACTGACACATAAGGAGATCAAGTGACTGGCTACAGGCTACCCGTTAGTCAACTGTGGTGCAGCTGGGATTCAAGCTGAGCAGACCTCAGAGCCCAGGTACTCAACTTGGACACCCACTTCTCTGCCCATCGGGCATGGTGCTTAATTAAGGAAGAGCAGCTTCTAGAAATTATGCTCAAAATTACGATAAAAGAAACTTTTCATGGTTTGGTCAGAAAGGTGTTTTCTACCTACATATTCTAATAGTTAGGCTCATTTCATATGTTTTTGTTTAGATTTAAGGGTTTTAAAGTTTTCTTTCTTTAACACATTGTTTGTGGGTAGTTTTTATCGTGCGCTAACAAGTGGCGCAGGCCATTTTTGCTAATTTTTTGCGCAAATGGCAACGTTCAGTAAAATTACGATAACTTTAGTTTACGTATTTATATGTTACCCGCATTCTACTGCTAGTCTATAAAATGGCACCGGTTTTCCTCCGGCACCGGGAACCCAGGCCTTTGATCCGGCCACAGCGGAGAAGCCAAGCCTCTTCAATCTTTAGTCTTCAGTCTTCGCTCCATGCCTGCATATGCAAATTAACCACCATCTTTGTTGGGTTAATTTGCATAGTCACTCTGATTGGCTGGTGGGTGTAGTGAAGTGACACCAATTTGCATGCTTCTCTTTTATTAGTGTAGATTGCTGAAAATACAGTGGAATTGTTTAAATGTGTCCAGCATCCTGAAAATTTCAAGATGATAACAAATGATAAGACACTTGATAGTAGCTTCTGTCTGTGAAAGAAAAACATCCAGAAAGTATAGAAAAGAGGTAAAAATCAAGAAAATCTCCAAAATCTCCCATATGGATGAGATCATCCAAAAAAAGAGAATTTCTTTTTCCTAAGAGAAGTCTGTGTTTCTCTCCCTGTTGCTTTTTCAAAAAAAACAATTCTTTTAAATGAGTTGTTCTTACTCCCCCAGATATTCAGTACATTGTTTCAGGCAAAAGAATTGAAGAAACGAACTAGAAAATGTGACAAAGACAGGAGGCTCCACAATTTTAAGTTACATTAATGGAAGGGAAAATACAAATTTCATGCACAGATTCAAGAAAACAGTTCTTAAAGAATATTTATAAGTTTATTGTGATAGATCATGTATGCTCCCTGATATACAAAATAAATTTATCAAAAGTAGAAATAAAAATCTGTTTTTGAAATAAGCATCTTCGAAACTTGTTATAAAATTCCTCTACTGTTATGACTATAATGGCTTAAGGTTTATTTTATATAATGTACACTATATACTCTATTAATCTCTTTAAATTTTATTAACTTTTTAAAAAATACTAATCAGCAATCTAATACCATTCAGTGTAATTCTAGGCTATCCTAAGTTATCAAGTGCCCAAGAAAAGGAAATTTATTCTAGTACTGGCCTAAGAAAAAAGATTATAGACATAGAGGGGTAGACATAGCCATAAAATACATAGATATGGAGGTATATGTATAGGTTTATGCCCATGTTGCATACACCAGTTTTCCTTTTCATTAATGTAACTAAGAACTGACTGCCACCTGGCCAGTGTACCTCAGTGGTTGAGTGTTGACCTATGAACCAGGATGTCACAGTTCAATTCCTGGTCAGAGCACATGGCCAGGTTGTGGGCTTGATCCTCAGAAGGAGACATGCAGAAAGCAGTTGATCAATGATTCTCTCTCATCACTGATGTTCTCATCTCTCTCCCTCTCCCTTCCTCTCTGAAATAAATAAAAATATATTAAAAAAGAATTGAAATCTTCACAAATCAAAGTATTTAGGAAAATACTTTAACTGGATTCTGTGAATTGAAAGGCCCTTTCCTTTCTCATTGGTGGAATACCGGAAGAGAACTGAACTGCAAGTGTAGAGACCAGAGTTTTATTCCAGTTTTGCCATCACATTGTATGACCTTGGAGATTTCATTCAATCTCCCTGTTTTCCCATCTGTAAAATATTGGAAATAGACTAAAGAACCTCTATAATTCTTTATTCACCCATTTTCTCTGAGGAGTATACATGTGCAGTATCTGAAACTTTTCAATAATGTTAATTACTCAATTGCCCCACTAGATGGTAGCAGATTCCTGATTACTGTATCCTTGCAGGACTGCAATTCAACTTTCTGAACATCTCTAACTTCTACCATCAAAAGTTAAGAGAAGGACTTTGCCTTAGTTGTCAAAAGACTTGAGTTTTACTATCAACTCTGACATTTATTACTAGAGGCGTGGTGCACAGATTCATGCACTGGTGGGGTCCCTCGGCCTGGCCTGTGGGGATCAGGCTGAAACCGGCAACCCAACATCCCCTGAGGGGTCCCGGAGTGCAAGAGGGCACTTTGCAAAATTGCTCTTGCTCAGCAGCTCCTGCATTGAGCATCTGCCCCCTGGTGTTCAGTGTGAGTCATAGCTACAGTACTGGACAGTCTGCTGGTCACTTAGGCTTTTATATATATAGATTTGTGTGATCTTGGCCAAATGAGCCTTTGGAGTTTCTGATTACCTTCCATAAAGTCAAAGGGTATCTTCCTGATCTGAAACTATGACTGAATACTATAACCATTGCAAGAATAGGACACATTTAAATAGTATTGTCTTCTTTTTCTACCTTGAGTCATTTAAATAGTCTGCATTTGTGATAAAGAAAAATTCCATTTTCTATCTATTGAGACCATGAGCTATTAACATTTTTATTTCCTCATTTGCAAAAGTGGGAAAATAATTCACCAAGGGGTATTATAATGAGCAAATAGATATGACAAGTAAAGTAGTTAATAAAAATTATCCATTACTATTTGTAAATTGTTATGATTTTGTTCCATGGCGTTTAGACTCCCTCAGACCATTATTCTTAACAAGTTTCCTGATATTTCCAGGTACAAGCCAGTGCCATTGTGCTGACTCTCACTTAAAGGTTCAGAATCTGCCCTGAACAGTACATGGTCCAGAAACACCTCATGAAATCTTCTCATCTAAGTGGCTACAAAAAGTCCCAGGCCTTGGACCTGCAAGTCCTAAAGGTGTCCTGCCTTAATCAGTCCCCATTGAGACTCCTTAAATGAGCCCCCTAAGGGCCTTCCCATCTGTAGTTGTGTCCTGTAGTTTCTTGGATTCCCCCTCTAAGGAGTGGGAGCCGATCTGAAGACCTCCAGGTAAACATGGTGGGCTTCCAATCTTAAGCAAACAAAACAAAGATTACAGAAGTCCATGTGTCTGGTTCCTCCTTGCGCTGGCTCTGTTCATTCACCACATCATCAATTATATTACTTCTAAATAAAGACATTGTGTTACATATTGCATGACAAGAGTTGCCATGTTCTCTTAGGTTTGGGGTTTAAAGCCTCGAAGACATAAAATACTGAAGAGGCCGAAGGTATCAAGTCATTAAACAAATAAAATTCCTAGGAGCCACTGTGTTTCTTTGACCTCATTAGCTGTCATCACTTTGAAAATATTTGGTGTTATAACCTAGCAGAATTAAGGTGAAAGCAGAGCAAAACTGGCTATTGTTCCTACCAGAAACTATCCCTTTAATCACCCCATCTTATTTTTTTATTTTTCAAAGAACTGCACTGCAACCGATTTCTGTTTTGTCCTTTCTCTCTTCTCTCCCTCTCTCTCTCCCTCTCTCTCTCTCTCTCTCTCTCTCTCTCTCTCTCTCTCTCTCTCTCTCCTCTTCTTCCACCTCCTTCTCTCCCTTTCTTCCCTTCCTTCCTCCCTTTCTTTTATTTTTCTTTCTTTGTTCTTTTTTTAAATATAATCTTTATGACAGGCTTCTGTTATGGACTAAGTGTGTTCCCCCAAAATTCATTTTTTGGAAATCCTAAGCCCAAAGTGATAGCATTGCAGGTAGGTCCTTTGAGGTGATTAGGCCATGAAGATGGACACCTCAGAAGTGGCACTAATGCTCCCATAAAAGAGACCCCAGAGGGTGCTCTTCCTTTTCCTGCCATGTGAGGACATGGCCAGGAGACGGCTGCCTTCTATGAACCAGGAAGTAGATGCTCACCTGATACTGAGTCTGCCTGTGCCTTGATCTTGGGCTTCCCAGCCTCCAGAACTGTGAGAGCTAAATGTTTGTGCTTGAATCTGCCTCCCCATCACTCCATAATGTTTTTGTTAAAGCCACCTGTAAGAGAGTTTCCACATCTTTCTTTCCAACCATCAATAACCAATATGAACATATAATACAAATTCCACTCAGAAGAGTAACATAAAGTACCTGGGAATAATACTTAAAACTTTTATAGAGAAAACTATATATTTTACTAAAGAACATAGAGGAAGATGAAGAAGAAATGCTACTACCATTGAGGTAAATATTTCATATGGCAAAATACCAGGTTTTCTCCAATTCAATCTATAAATTAAATACATTCTGAAACAATATTCTCTCTCTCTCTCTCTCTCTCTCTCTCTCTCTCTCTCTCTCTCTCTCTTTCTGTATGTGTGTGTAATACATAGAAAACAAACCTGGCATATTTATTTATTTATTTATTTATTTATTTATTTATTGAATTTATTAGAATGACATTGGTTATTATAATTACATAGGTTTCAGGTGTATAATTTTATAATACATCATGTGCATGTTGTAGTGTGTGTTCAGCACCCCCATTTTACTTTCTTTGGAATTTCAATGTGTAGTATATAATTTCTCCATCAGTATTACAGATGTGTATGTAACAGGCTGAGTCCAGTGAAGATGTCAGTGTTGACAGGGGTGGTGAATCAGATAGCATGGCCCAGCCCAGGTCCCATTCGGTGAGGATGCAGCCCAGCCACTCTAGATCAGAGCAGGTGATGAGAAAGCAGAACCAGGGATGGGCTGGGTCTAGAAATATCCAGCACCCTCAGTGGTTCTCAAGCTTCCTAATGCCACAACCCTTTAATACAGTTCCTCATGTTGTGGTGACCCCCAACCATAAAATTATTTTCGTTGCTACTTCATAACTGTAATTTTGCTACTGTTATGAATCGTAATGTAAATGTTTGATATGCAGGATGTATTCTCATTGTACGTGACCCACAGGTTGAGAACCACTGCGGTTAGCAGGGATGAGGTCAAGAACCTAGAGACTCAGGAGCACCCCCAGATAAGAAGCTGCCAGGAGTAATGAAGAAACCAGAAAATATGCGTGGGTACCCCTTTAATGAGGCAGTACTAAGAATCTATCTGCTCGCACCATTGGTTCCTTATTCACTAACAATGACTCAGGGCCTTCAAAAAGGCACATAAGATTAAAATACTTCTCAAAGGAATATCCCACACTTAAGAAAGAATAATGAATACAAACTAGAAGAAAGAGAAAAGTTGACCTCCGGTTATGTATTCTTTAGCTCAGGAAAAATTCTGTAGATGCAGACCACACTACACTCAGTTCATTGAGGACAGAGCTTGAACCTGGCCTGGCCTTTTATCACCAGAGACCAATCTGCTGCCTGGCACACATGTGCTCTCAGTGAATGTTCGCCTTCATTGCAGTTGCTGTGGATGACACTGCTGAGCATATCCAAAAGCTAAAGCTTGTGATAGTGTCCTGTTGAGTGACCCCAGTGCAGAGTCATAAACCCCCTGACCTTCGGCCCTCTCCTGACCTTTAAGATGAATGCATACATAAGCACACAATAGAATTCACCCACCCCAAACAAGAACTTAAGCCAGGATATAGGCTCCAAAAGAACATAAACTTCCTGCTTGCCTATTACATTTGGTGACCCCTGCCACCCTGAATACCTTTCTCACTAGTGGTGAGTTCTTTAGAATTGCTTCATAAACACGGTACAGTAGCCTGGAAGTCCGGCCTGGTCTTGGCATCTACGAGCTGTGTAACCTAGATCAAGTCATTTAATTTTGTTTTTTCATAAGGTAGACCAACAGCACAGTTTCAGCAATAATAGTCCATTTCAGCAATTATATTCTGATTCTAAGCTGATTGTAAAGAAGAGAAAATTGGAGTGTTCCTGATCTTTGTAAATTCCCACACAGTCTTTTACTCCCCCTAATCCACATACTTTTCAGTGTGTGAACAACTAAACTGCTTACAGGAGATTTACACAAGGAGGATTCCAGCAAATTACATATAATCATCTTTCTGTGTGCTTTAGAGCAGTGCATACTCTCACCTACTCTTGAATTGGTTAACTAATAGTCTAAAAAATGTTCTTTAAATAGCTTAAAGTGAAGCCATAAAAATATAAGGTTCCTATGTTTTATCTAATAAATTTTATATGCAATGGTCTTTAAGATTACTAGAGAGGCCATACACATGATAAAATTAGCAAATGTTGACAAATTAAATCATCAGTAGATAACTGACTATAGAAAAATAGGCTATGGAGGTAGAATTCTGTGATGGTCAGTGTGCAATCCTGAGACACTGAGACTTACGGTAAATGGTGTCCTTGAGCAGAAGAGAGCCCCAATCTTTTAAAATGGGCCCTTCAAGGAGGCCCGGGATGGGCAAGAGCAGAGAGCAATCAGTTTGGAGGCTGAGGCAGCTCAGAGTGCAGTTATGAAGAAGAAGCGGTTTAACTTTGATCTTCACATAAACCCCTTATCACCACCATCCCATCGTGGCACTGGTGCCCTCCGCCAAATTTACAATTGCAAAGTTTCATCAGTTCAAAGTACATTACCTTCCAATCTAACAGAAATTTTCTCTCCAGTTCCAGTTAGGAGTAAGTTTGAATAAACACATTACATCCTGTCTCACTGAATGTAGCTCAAAACCTGGACTAATAACTCAGAGCAAGTGGATTGGGAAAGAAGGTAAGACGTGGAGTACCACTGAAAGAGCAGTGTATTTACCTTTCTTTACCACTGGTATCCCCTGGCCTAAATTCCAAGCATGCTGAAACCTAGAAGCAAGCATCAGTAAAGACAGAAGTTCCAGGAAAGCTCTCTAGTTTAAGCTTGAGGAGTGGATAAAGGGTTACTTAACAGCACAAGGAATGAGGGCCTGCAGGTACCTAAAACTCTGAGGGAAGGAGCAACTTTCTCCCAACTAAAAGGAGGTGTGGTCCTAAGACCTAAAACAGTGCAGTGTTCTCACTGTTTTTCTCTTTGTCTTTCAACCACCAAGCTACAAACTCTGGTGGAGTCACAAGACATGTCTGACAGAGCAGAATATATCTAGTGCTAGCTTTCAGGCAGTAGGACTGAAAAAGGGAGCCTCAGAGACCTGAAAAGTAATAGGAAAATCACAGAGAGGGAGGAACTCAAAGCAACCAGATCAAGTTGGCTGTGAACTTCTGGGCTCACCCCCAGGCAAGCTGTGCACACATTGATCTCACACTAGCCAGCACAGAAAAGACTCTGAGAATGAAACAAAGAGTTAGATCATTGCCCTTGTCTCATACTTGCCACTGAACGATACAGGCACAGGTCAGATCCAAATAGGACTGTAAAGGCTTTGAAAATAAGAATGAAAGAAGTGATGCCACAACTAATTCTACAGACACTGAAAGAAAAATTAGGGGATACTATACGGACGTCTATGCATATAAATTTGACAACTATCTGAATTCATCCCAGATAAAACAGAAAACTGGAATTCTATCATAATTATTAAGAAAATTAAATTCATAGTTATAAATATTCTAAACAAGAAATCCCTAGGTCCAGATAGTTTCACTTGTGAATTTTACCAAAACATTGAAAGAAAAACACAAATTCTACATAACCTCTCCCAAAAATTAAATGATAGGGGAACACTTTCAACTGATTTTGAGGCTAGCATGATTTTCAAACTAAAACTAGACAAAGATAATACAAAAAACCTACAACCAATATCCCTTGTGAAGATAGATTTCAAAATTCTCAATAAAATACTAGCAATATCAAAAAGAATAACCCATCATGGACCAAGTGGCATTTATTGCAGGAATGTAAGGCTGGTTTAATATTCAAAATTCAACCAATATAATCCACCATATTAACAGTTTATAAAAAATTTTTAAACTCATAAAACTATATCAATTAATGCAAAAAATCATTTGGTAAAATTTGATAACCATTCATGATTTTAAGAAACCCCTTAGTAAATGAGAACTAGAAAGTAACTTTCTCAATGTAATACTACTAACATCATACTTAACTTTAAAAGAATGAATGTTGGCCCAAGGATGGGAACAAGGCAAAAATATGACTCTCACCACTACTATTCATTATCATACTTATCCTATATAATAAAAAGCCTAATATGCTAAGTGTCTCGTCATCTGGTTGGCCATTCAACCAATCAAAGCGTAATATACTAATGACATGCTAAGGCCGCTCAATTGCTCACTATGATGGGCTCTGACCACCAGGGGGCAGGCAGTCGACCAGTCAACCAGTAACTATGATGTGCACTGACCACCAGGGGGCAAATGCTCCGACTGGTAGGTTAGCTTGCTGCTAGGGTACGGCAGATCAGGACTGAGCAAGAAGGGCCAGACAAGCCCTGGAGTCCTCCCTTGGTCCCTCCCACGATCCCGCCCCAGCTGGCCAACCTCCCATGTCCCTTCCCAGTCCTGATCCTGCACCAGTGGGGTCCCTTGGCCTGGCCTGAGCCTTCTCGCAATCCAGGACCCCTTGGGAGATGTCAGAGAGTCGGTTTCAGCCTGATCCTACAGGCCAGGCCGAGGAACCCGACTGGTGCACAAATTCTTGCACGAGGCCTCTAGCACTACTTATAACAATTTAAAATTAAAATACTAGGTAAAAGTCTAACAAAAGATATATAGGATATATAGATATAGAGATATAGATAGATATAGATATAGATATAGATATAGATATAGATGCTGAAAATTACAAATGCAGATGAAAGAAAGCAAAGAAGACCTTTAAAAAATGAAGAGACATACCATGTTCATTAACTGATTCAATGTACTAAAGATTTCAATTCTTCCAAATTGATCTATTCAGACTTATCTATGAGTCTCATGCAGCATAGCATTAAAGAAGCAGAGAGGGTACAAATAGAAACATAAGGCATCCAAAACATGAATATTGCAATACTGCAAATGGCGGATATATTAGTCTTCCATTGCTGTTCTAACAAGTTAACAAAAATGTAGTAGCTTAAAATGGCTCATTGTGTTATCTCAACATTCTGGAGGTCAGAAGCTAAATCAAAGTGTTGTCAGGTCTGCTTTCCCTTCTGAAAGCTCTAGAGAAGAATCCTTTTCCTTGCCCATATTCCTTGTGCCCATTCCTTGGCACATTCCTCTTTTTTCAAAGCTAGCAACATTGCATATCCCCGTACCTTTTGTATATAATTGCATTTCCTTCTTGATGCCTCTGCCTTCTCTCCTTCCATTTTTAAGGACCCTTGTGATCACTTTGGGTCCACCCAGACAATTCAGGATAATCTCCCTATTTTAAAAACAGCTGATTAGCAACCTTAACTCCCTTTGCTATGTAATTTAACATATTCACAGGTTCTGGGGATTAGAGAGTGGAGATCTTTTTTGGGTGAGGGGATGGCATTATGGTGCATAGTGTACAGACCTTACTAACTGATGAATTTTAAGAATCTGACATGGAATTGAAAATATATGGAGATGTTTAAAACAAAGCTGAAGAACTTCACCCATAGGCCAAAGAAAACTATATATGTCTGAAAGTTCAAATGTTTTTATTTTGTTCTTATACATTCTCCAAATCTTACTAATATTACCCAGAAGGTCAATAACTATTTTAGGTCAATAACTCCATAGCATGAGGTTGAATTAGCAGTCCATTTGGTGTTCTGTGTGGTTAGAAAACTAAGCGAGTATATCACATACGATAAAATATAAGCCTAAACTGAATTTACAAGTGCATCTTACCATCATTAATGTAATCAGAGAAAAGGCATCAATTACTTATTGATGGACCTGGAATAAAATGAATATCATTTCATTAGTGAAGAAAAACTCTGAAAAGAAAATAGAATAATAGATGGGAAAATATAATAACCTAAATTATTCTTACACAGTTTTTGTTTTTCAAGAATAATCATATGACCATATAGGGTGAAGGAAGAAATATTTACAAGTATAATACCCTTGGATTAAATACAGGGTTGGGCAAAATTAGGTTTTCAGTTTTGAAAAATAGTTATTTTTGTATTATTACTTATTAATTATTGTGTTATTTTCCATACAAACAGCTGTAAATCTACTTTTACCCCACCCTGTATAAAAACATGTGAATAATCATATGACCATATAGGGTGAAGGAAGAAATATTTACAAGTATAATACCCTTGGATTAAATACAGGGTTGGGCAAAATTAGGTTTTCAGTTTTGAAAAATAGGTATTTTTGTATTATTACTTATTAATTATTGTGTTATTTTCCATACAAACAGCTGTAAACCTACTTTTACCCCACCCTGTATAAAAACATGCCCATTTAGAGATAGCCCAAGAGAAATGTTATCTAGGATTCTATTAGATGGAGGATGTCTGTTGCTTTTCAATAAACAATGTTGACAAGTGTATCCATGGAGAACAGAGGCACCAATGACTCTCAACCTTTCTTCCACAGTGAGCACTTATGAGAGATGATGGCATTTATATGTGCAATGGACAGAAATAAAATTTTATTTCAATCCCATGTATAGTATTTCTGATGCTACCTCTTTTTCTTCCACTCCAGGTAATATAGTTGACACTCTTAGAATTAAGTTTATGTTTTTATAGGCATATACAAGAGTCCACTAGCTTCTTGGATTCTCCCTATTTTTAATGCCCAAATGATTAGCATCTAGGTCTCTACTATGTGTGATTACACAGAGTCCAAACTCCTTCACAAGTTGGTTATGGCTATGACAGGTTTCCCTGCCATGTTTCCCCATCCCTGCCGTCTCATAACTACTCTCCATGCTGCTATCGTTGTCTCTGCTCTGCCTCACTCCAAAACTAGACACAACTCTCCTTTCTCCAAAACATAGCTGAAATGAGACTTTATTCTTCAAAACACTTCACTAAAGGAATTCTGCTATAATACAAGCTACTCTTGGTTGGGTATCTTTGTTTTGACACTGATATATCTCAAACACCTACAATATTGCCTGGTATGTAGTACATGCTCAGTAAGGCTAGCTGAACAAATGGAAAACTTAGGAAAACATGTAATTATAGTAGGAAATCCTATCCTTAAATCCACCAGTCATTCCTCAACTCTCAACTAAATTCCTAGGATCCATTAACTTTTCCTACTGAGAAAAAAAATCATCTCTACTTTGTTCTAGCTTCCCAGGAGAAGTCAAACCAGTTTACCCCATAATAATCTTCAGAAATGCTGTTGTGACCACAGAAATCACGGTTGTTTACATGCTTTGTGGAGCAGTTAGATTTCTTTTATTTCAAATCCAGCATTTCAAAATAGGATTTTATTTTTACCTTTGCATATAAAAGATTCATGCAAGTGTTTACTCCAAAATCCCAAACTCCTTCTAACCCAAAAGTGGCAGGGCATTCATCTTTAGCATGTGCCAATGAAAGTTCTGCAGATCCAGGATTTTTTCCTTAAACACTTCAAGGAATCTAGATCAGTTCTCCAGCTCCCCCATCTCCCTCCAGCCTTGTATACACACAGCAGTACTGAAAGTGGAGAGCATTTCCCAATCCATCATTAAGAGAAGCTAAGAAGGAGAAAATCAGTCTTTATTTATGGGATCTCAGATGTCACGCCTCCCCCCGCCCCACTCCACCTCACCACACACAATGGCAAATCCCTCTGCTTATGCTCTGGACCCATCTCATCTCACCTGTCCAGCCTTGCTCTGTTATTTCCTCTCTATCTCCCCAGCATATCTCTACTGACTCCTTTCCATCAGCATTCAAATATTCTTCAGTCTTTCCTAACTAAAAACAAAAGTCCTTCCTCAATTCTCTGTCCTGCCTTAGTCATTCCTATTTTTTGTCTCTCTCTAACAGAAAAAAATATATTGGAACTTTTCAACTTGCTTCCTCAATTCTTATATGGCAACCTAGTTCCCACCCCTATTATCCACTGCAGTGCTTTTGACAAGATCATCAGTGCTCTTGACAAGACCTCCACCCTATTTTCAATATATTTTAGTCCTAATATTTCATAAATTCTCAACAATATTTGATGATATTGGTAACATTGTCCTTCCAAATTCCTCCTCCCCTGACTTTAATGACACTGAATTCTAAGTTACTGGTTTTTCTTCCTCAGTACCCTTTGTGGACCCCTCCTCCATTACCCATTCCTTGCTCATCAGTGTTCTTAAAGGTTCTGTGTGACGGCATTTTCTGTTCACACTCTTTTAAGCTTCCCGATGACACTCAAACTCAACATATCCCAAGTTAAAGTTATCTTCCTCAAAATACTTGGCAGATCTTCAGTCTCCGCTGAAGTTTGTGCCAGTTCTGAATGTTAATAAATGTAATGGAAGAAATAGAAAAGTTTCACTTTTGGACTAAAACAAAAAACAGAATAAGCCCTGTTATCCTGCCAGTGATGATCACAGAAGCACATGAGGAGGCTTAAGATCAGTTTTGAAATGATGGTCTTTGCTTCTTTCTCAGCAACTCAGCCTCACAGGCCCCTTCACTCTACCATCTAATTACTCTGTTAATCATTTTCAATATCCTTCCATTTTACTACCATGCAATATGACAAAAGATTACCCTCACTACAAAGGCTATCTTTGAATTCCCACGGTCATTTAGTAATGTTTTATTATCCCCAGGCATAATCCTATGAGAAGATTAGATCACTAAAATAGTTTTGTGGGATCAGCATAAAGCAACCAAGGGGGGCTTGCCTATGATGTGGGGTTTGAAACCTGGAATCCTGCAGCTTACGTGGTGGCATCAGAAGGAGCTCTGGGAAAGTCACCTGAAGCTGACTTGCTTTGGCCTGTGCAAGTCATTGACCAAAAAGGAACTTCAAGAAATTTCTTGTGGCTTCACAAAACCCTAGACTTAAATACTTGATTTTATACAATTTTTACATCCACACACAAATTGTTATTTTATTAATTGTTAAACATTTTTATTAGCAATGTTTTCATTTTAATGAGAAGTCTCAATGATCAGAAAAGACTAAGAGTTCTTTGACTTAATTAAATTCTTTGTGCAAATTTAAACTTTGTAATCTATTGATGTCTAAAGAAGAAAAACACATTATGGGTGATAGATGAATTCAGAAGCATAGTCAGTTTCCTAAAAGGGCATTTCACAAAAGGGAGGGATTTGGGCAACCAAAGACCACCTAAATGGCATTCATGGCCTTCAAGTTGAGAAAAGTGTATCTAGAGAAATACTAAAGAAATTCTAAAAAAGAAAAGTGGAGGAATATATAGTGTCTTACCCACCTACTAATCTATCTCTCACACTGAATTCAGATTAATCATTTAAAAACACAAATCAGCCCTAACTGGTTTCGCTCTGTGGATAGAGCA
>NW_006295261.1:866640-876869 GCF_000327345.1 Myotis davidii | reverse complement strand
TTTACCATGGCCCTTAGAAAAAATACAATACCCTAACTTGACCTAAAAATGGCTTGGCCTGGCCAGTGTGGCTCAGTGGTGGAGCATTGACCTATGAATCGGAGATCATGGTTCTATTTCCAGTCAGGGCATATGCCCCGGTTGTGGGCTCGATCCCCAGTAGGGGGCATGCAGGAGATAGCCTATCAATGACTCTCTCTCATCATTGATGTTTCTGTCTTTCTCTCCCTCTCCCTTCCTCTCTGAAATCAATAAAAATAAATTTTTTAAATGGCTTATATGCCTGGACCCTAATTATCTTTCTAAGATCACAACAAACAATAATTCCTACTCCTCTCTCCAGGCTAGGCATACTGGGCATTGTGGGTTTACTTGTGTCCCCACAAAATGTCATATGTTGAAGATCTAACTCCCAATACCTCTGACCTTCTTTGGAAATAGGGTCATTGTAGATGACTTCATTCTGGACCTCATCCAATATGACTGGTGTTCTTATAAAAAGGGGACATTTACACATAGACAGAGATGTAGGGAGAATGCCATGTGCAGATGTAGGCAGAAGTGGGAGCAATGCTTCTACAAGCTAATGGACACCTGAGCCTGCCAGAAATCCGCCAGAAGCTAGGGGAGAAGCATGGAACCTCATAGCCCTTTGAAGAAACCAACCCTACTGACATGTTGACTTAGACTTTGGACTATGAGATAAATGTATGTTGTTTAACCCACCACTATGTGGAACTTCGTTGCAACAGCCCTAGGAAACTAATACACTGGGTTTGTCAACTCTTTGTATGGACCTTTGCCCATGCTGTTCCCTTCACCTAAAGAGAGCAACTTCCCTCTTTTCCTCGATCTGCATTTACCATAAACTCAACAAGAACCTCAGTTTCTTCAAAGCACTGTGCCCTCCTAAAGCATTTTTTATTTATTTTTTGCTTAATATCTGTCTTCTGCATCAGGCTATAAGTCCCAGCTAAGACTGTGTTGATTTCATTCATAACTGTATCCCTCTGTGACTGGCACATAATCAATGCATGAGAAATATTTATTGACTGGGTCCCTTGATTTTCACTTGGAATATTCTGTCCCCAAATATTATTTCAAAGATTCTGCATCCTTAGTAATAATTGCCACCAAAATATTTCTATCCTCATGTATATATTCATGCACCTGAAGGCTGCCACATATTTCTGTAATTCATTGTTGTCATACCTAACATTTTATTTCATTCCACCACACATCTGTATAAGCAATAACATTTGTAAATGTACCAGGCTCCCGGAATGTTTTTAATTTGGGTCCTATATTACTGAAAAGAATTTCAATTATTTGGCATGCTGACATCCTCATAAGATTCTATCTGTCCAGCAAGGCAGTTGAAGGGAATTGTGTGTGAGAGAACACTGAAGGAAAACTTTCTAAAACAAAATGTTTGTTTAACCTGTGTTTCCTGGTATAAAAATTTCTGGTGAGGTATTGAGGTAAGAGGTCTGGTGAGAATTATCTAGAATCTATAGAAGAGTGAAAGTTAATCTCAAAACATATATATAGTGATATATTTGTAAAAGGGTAAAAGAAAGAGCAAATGGTTCTAGGTAGGATATTTCTTCCTCTCAGGTCAATTCTAACTTAATTTGACTTTGGACTCCAAAGAATTACACTAATCCTTGAACAGAGTCTACTCATAAGATAGATCAGAAACCAGTGTAATGAGCTCTTAGTGAGGGTGTTCACTAAGTGGAAGCATTTTGATATATCCTAAAGAAATGTTCCCGAGTCAATGTAAGTTCAGAAGACAGTCTCTTAATGAGATAATAGCTAGAGATACCACATGAATTAGTATCATGTCTTCAGATGGATTATGTGGTCACAAGAGAACGAAAGGGTGGCAAGTCTGTTTTGAATTCCATCATATACTAGTAATGACATAAACTGTAGTAAAGCCTACTACTCTTGGGCGCAGGAGGAGCAATGTGACTAGACTTGTCCTAGTCATTCATTAGGGAAATATTTCTCTTTTTTTTGATATATTTTATTGATTTTTTACAGAGAGGAGGGGAGAGGGATATAGAGTCAGAAACATCGATGAGAGGGAAACATAGATCAGCTGCCTCTTGCACGCCCCCTACTGGGGATGTGCCCACAACCAAGGTACATGCCCTTGAATGGAATCGAACCTGGGACCCTTGAGTCTGCAGGCTTCTGCAGGCTGACGCTCTATCCGCTGAGCCAAACCAGCTAGGGCAAATTTTATTTTATTTTATTTATTTTATTCTTTCCATCACCATTTATCCCCTCTATGCCCTGTTATCAACCCCCACAGTCACACACTGTTGTCCATGTCGACGCTCTATCCGCTGAGCCAAACCGGTTAGGGCAGGAAATATTTCTTGAGCATTTATTCTGTGTCAACTATTGAGGCAGATGCTGTTAATACAAAATTGAATAAGAAAAATAGTAACAATAAGAATAGCTATTCTTATTGAGTGTTGATTACATGCCAATCACCCTACTAAATGCTTTCAATACTTTTTTTCCCCTTTAATCATCACCATAGCCCTGTAAGGTAGGTACTATCATTGTCCTCATTTTATGAACTTAAATTCTAGAGGGGTCTAGTAGTGTGAACAAGATCAAAGAGCTTGGATTTATTTATAATTGTGCCTGATTTCAATGTCCAAGTTCCTACCCAATGCATTATACTAACTCACAACATACAATGACTCAATTACTATAATTTTTCCCCCAAATCCATAAAATTCAGGTTGAACTTCTGAGCTGAGAAATATATTTAAAAGTAAGTTTGAGAAAGGGGATTTAACTTCACAGTAATACAGAAATGGCATTAGTAACATTTTCATTAGAATGACCATTTCACATAAGCTCCCCCAGTTTCCAAAGTCAGGATTATGGTAATTTTGGCTCCTCTCAAGTGACCTCAAGAGAAGCAGAAATGGCCCTAGCTGGTTTTGCTCAGTGGATAGAACGTCAGCCTGGGGACTGAAAGGTCCCAGGTTTGATTCTGGTCAAGGGCACATGCCTAGGTTGCAGGCTTGATCCCCAATAGGAGATGTGCAGGAGGCAGCCAATCAATGATTCTCTCTCATCATTGATGTTTCTATCTCGCTTTCCCTCTCCCTTCCTCTCTGAAATAAATAAATATTTATTTTTAAAAAAGGAAAGCAGAAATGAAAGAAAGGGCCTTTGGATCCTCAAGTCCAATAGGGGAGTGTGTGTGTGTGTGTGTGTGCGGAAAATAAAAATAGTGTAGAAAAGAGACCTGGAATTTAGTCAAAAAAGAAATGTTTTATAAAAAAAATCACTAAGGCAGAAATTGGGTTTGCATATATTTTTTAGGGAAGAAGCCATAGTGTTCATGAGCTTCTCTAAAAACACTCTGACCCCAAATTTTGAACCAAAACAGAAAAGGAAAACATTTTTCAAGGGTCCAGAGATAAGATGGTATAGAGATGTAACGACTAGCTGAACTCAGAATTCTTGAAATAATTTCAGGGCTAACCCAAAACAAGAGATTAGTTGGCCTCTGCCTTATTACAGCACCTGTGTGTTCTCTGACATGTATCATTTTAGGACTTGACTTTCATGTTCAGGAGGGCAAGCATCTTCCCCACCCTGATCTTTCCTTCCATTAATTTAACAAACCTGGCATCTCTCTGCCTCCCTCAATCACTTAGTCCTAGAAGAGGACTGACTTCACCTAATTGGCGAATGGGAGAGAGAAACTGTTGAAGCTTTCAGGAAAATGTGCTCTCTTCTACAGCTTGGGTAAGACCTGTGCTTGGAGAGGGGCTGCCTGCTCTGTTCTTGTGTAAACAAAGACGAACAGATGAATCTCCTGATTCTAGATACAGCCCTAAGAAGCCAACTCCTCCACCGATATAAGTCAATTTCTCCAATAGCAGTGTTATCAGTAAGTAAGGGCATTTTGTCCTCTACCTACTAACTCTTTTCTTCTCAATTATTCGGAAACTGAATGAGGAAGCAGTATCCTAACCTACTAGGTTCCTTCAAAGACCCCAAAACTAAAGATAAATTGATAACAGTAGCTTGCAAGCAAAACACAAAAAAAGAAAAAAAAAGCTTCTTTTTGGTATATTCTGGAAATAAAAGACTAGAATTGGATAAAAACGGTTTTAAAAAATAATATTGGTTCCGTTTTTTCATCCCCAAGCATAACTAATGTAGCCTTGGTTGGCTAGATCCAATGTGACCCATTTGTAAATGGGTATGTTAAGAGTGTCACTGAAAAAGCCCAGAAATGTGGCAAGAAGATGGCCACTAACCCAAGTTTTGCAGCCAATAGAAACATTTGATAGAGTAGAATTGGAATTAACCTTAGAGGATGAGTGGGGATAATTCTGAATAGTGATGGATCGTTTCCTATTTAATGCTGAGGCATTTTCTTTTTAGCCATCCTATCTTTTATTTTCTGGTCTATTCATTGTAATTGAAGCAGGACTTTTACAGTGTGGGGGCCATGACAATGTGCTTTGCCCACCTCCTACTACGGACAGTGTAATTGACCAAGGGACCAGCTTGGAAGTCCATACGAGTATTTGCATCCAGGCAGCCCACCCATGGTCTGTTCCAGCCAATGACTGAGTACAGCAGTGATAGTAAGGCAGATCCCATTCCAGAGAGACATGAGATGTTTGTTGGCCAACTTTGTCTGGAGGATTCCCTGTTGGCCTTGCCAAAACTATGTGGCACTTCTTCCAACCTTCTCTCCCTCTCTCCTTCACTCTAGGTTAGACTTGCAGAGTGGTCAGATGGTTCTCCCAGCCTTCCCTGGGAGATACCTTCCTTTCACAATGATATATTTTCCTAGTAGAACCCTTTTATACATGTTTAATCCCATTTTTTTGGAGGACACCAAAGGAATGTTTTGCAGATAAGTAGGGTTCATTTACATTGGAGAGGAACTAGAGACCAGGATTTACACAACATTATGAACTAAGACACACACGTGGTATTTTGTGGTATTTTGTGGTATTTTGTGGAAGAGCCACACTCAAGGGGCCAAAGAGCCGCATGTGGCTCGCGAGCTGCAGTTTGCCGACCACTGAACTAAGAGAATAGATTTAGCTAAAGCTTTAGAATATATTTAAAGCAACTTTCCTGCCAATGCAGAGTGGCTCTGTACTTTAAAAGATGGATTTCGAGCACTGCCAGAAAGGGGTACTAGCATTTGGGTTTGTCAGAACTGATGCTGACTTTTCAGCAAATGTAAGTATCAGAGAAGAATTCACAGTGGGGTTCAGTTGAGAATGAACTGTTAGTGGAGACTCAAAACAAAAAAAGAGCAGTATCAGCGAAATCCTTAAAACTGACCACAAGTGTTATCAGCGCCACATAAAGAAGTAATTGGGGATTAATACTGGAAATACTTTATCTGCCTCTATCCAGTATGGTTTCCAAAGTGAATAGACCAAGAAGCAACACTCTTTACAAATTTGTGCCTGAACAATATATAGTCTTATTTATGTGTGTACACTTCCAAAATAATTCTGACTCTTTCCAATCCTCCAATGGATCATACCTTATAAACAACTGGAAATGAAAAATTTTGCACTTGGGCTGTGGTGTGTTTATAGATAGATTCTAGAGCTGTGTTGTCTCATATCATAGCCATTAGACACATGTAGCCTTTTAAATTGAAAATTAAATTACTTATATTGAATAAATGTAAAATTTAATTCCTCGCTGTGCTATTCACATTTCAAATGTTCAAGAGCCATATATGGCTAGTGCTTCTTGCCTTGGACAGCACAGATATAGAACATTCATCATTGAAGAAGGTTCCATTAAACTGTAATGTACTAGAGGAAGTCCCTCGGGGAAACTTAGTTCCCTGACTTTTTAAAGTAATTCTCTGATCTTTGGTGTGGGAAGAGAGTGCTGTAAGGTCACTCTTCCAGCACAGCTCCTCTTCACATCTACTAAAGAGGCTGAAAGGCTGTTACAGGCCATTGAAATTTTTAGGAGCTACAGAGCTGTTTCATTTAAGCATTCATATGAGGATCAGTAACAAAAATAACATACAATCTTTAGTTAATTTGATATTTATTTTTCATCTCTTGATTAATGGAATTAAGTTTTAGGACAATGCAGTAGCCTCTTCAGCCTCCAGGTAAATAAGCAATGGGCCTAAAGAAGGGATGCACCACCCTATTGTTGACCTAAGGACATAGCAGTTAGCATGATGGTTAGTGTGTCTGAGAAGAGCCAGGATTGGGGAGTCTCCTGTAACTAGGGGAAGAAATAGAGCTTCAAATGGGAAGTGGAAAGGCAACACACCTTCCTCTCCAGAGACACCATAGCTCTGCTCCTGAGAGAGTCCACGTGTTCAGGGCTTACTGAGCTTTACACAAAAGGGTGGCATCTCAAGAGAAAGAAATCCTCCTGCTAGAATTGTTGACTCTGCTGGGTAGCGGGAGGGGGAGGGGGTAAGGGGGTAAAGGGCGGGGAGAGGCCGAGTGGCGGCGGGGCAAGCATTGACGAACCCAACTGAGAAACTCCAAGGCTTTGGGGCCGACATCTAGGTGACCAGAGAAAGGTATGGGTGAGCAACTGATTGAGAGAGCACATCACTTAGGCACAGAGACTGGACTGGAGATGCAGAGAACCACAGAACTGCACTTAGAGCATCTGAGGCATGTTTGTCTGGTCTCTTGGGGGTACTTTTCTCATACTCCCACGACTTGAGTTATTCTGCTGATTTTAAATCAGTTTGGTTCTACGGCTCCAGTTGCTCTTCTTGGCCTTCATTGAGACTGCCCATTCCTCATAGAAGATGAGTTTATTTTCAGTTGCATTTCCCCCTTTAAAACAGGGCAATTTTGCCCAGGAAAGCCTTGGCCCATAATCATTCTCCTGCTCACAGTTATTGCCACAGTCTCAACTCCATTCTGCTCAAGCCACTTTTCGCCCTCCAAGTCAGACTTGCCTGCATTGCTACCAATGGGTACTGTCTCTCCAACCAGAATTATATAGAGAAGAGTTTCATTTGGTAAGAATGGATTTATACACTCAGTTCACCTTCTAGAAGATTAGAGTTCTTTGACATCTTCATCTTCATTTATTATTTCAATCTTCATTAAATTAATCCTTCATTCACTCATTCAACAAATACTTATTGAAGGCAGATGATGAGTCCACACACTGGCTTAGCATTGAAAATACAATGGTGAACAGACATACAAAGGTCCTGAAATAGCTGCTTACATGTCAGTGAGGATAGACAGACAAACAACTAGAGATGTACATTAAATTATTTCTAAGAGTAATAAATGTTATTTGAAAATAGCTTGCATAATAGGATTTAGGATATTGAAGGAGGGGATCGATTTAGTTAAGTTGATTAATGAAGGTCTCTCAGAGGAGGTGCAAATTGAGCAGAAACATGAACGATAAGGAGTCAGTTATGTAAAGACCAGGCTTTGCCAGGTACGAGAACAGCAAGTGTACAGGCTCCAAGACATGAATAATGAGCTTGGCACAAACATGGGAAAGAAAGAATAGCGGTGGGGTTAGAACAGGATACGAGAGGGAGAGATTGGAACAAGATGAAATTGGAGAGTTAAGATTATGAGGTTCTATCAAGGAGTTTGGATTTTGTTATAATTTTAAAGTAAGATTTTTAAAGACTTCGGAATAGGGTAGTGACCTTATTTGACTTAGGTTTTAAAAAGAGCTCTATGGACAACATATGGGAAGGGATTTATATCAGCCAGGGTCCTAGCAAGAAAAAGAGCCACACTCAAAAGGGTATAACTGTAGAGTTTAATAAAGGAAATACATGTAGAGTATGGGTAGGATTGAGGCAACCAGGAAGGGATAGTGGCTAAGGACTAGCAACAGAGAAGAGCTATTACTACCCCAGAACCTGCAGAGCTGAAATGACAGAAGAAAATCACTCCATAAGAGCCACTGCCAAACTGTGAGAAGGAATAAGGGGCAAAATAAATACCGCCTCCTCTCTCTTTCTCCCTCTAATCTTCTACTGTGACACTTAGTTTTCTGGACCTAACCATCAAGGCAAGAGAGCCAGCTATGGGGGCAAGACAATGCATTTTGTAAACCTGAGGGTCAAAGCAGGAAAAGTTAGAGAGTGAATATGGGGCGGTGGAGTGGAGAACATACAGGACAGGTGGCAGTGGAGCTAGTATAAAGAGGAAATGTCCATATTAAATACCATTTTCTTAAAATAAAGGGTGCAGAGATGTTTATAAATATTGTGCTAACTAGTTTATTAAGGTAATTTCATTTTACATAAAGAAAACAGTGCCTATGAAAAATAACTTTAGTATCTTTTGAGAAAATAAAGGAAAAACCAATTATATTAAAATCATAAAATAAAAAATAACAAAAATCAGGCCATATGAGAAAATCTACTTTATCTCCTGGGTTTGTTCCCCAAGGTATGTATCAGTGCTGTCCTCCCTAGCTCTTAAATAAATACTCTCTCAGGTAAAAATATGAATGATAAATGGTTGTGGGCAGATATTAAAACTATGCTTTCATGAGAAGCAAACATTAACTTGATGAAGAATGTCCTCACAACCATAGTGCCTGAGACCCAGTTTTTCTCCCACTCTTGCATCATCTCAGTGTTTTCTCCACTCCTCAACCCCTTCTGAAGACTCTTTTTGGGATACTGAGCCATAAGACACTAATAAAAACAAGAGAGTTTTCTTAAAACAGAGGGGAAAAATCAGAGATTCTGTTAGCATGGTAATATACCAGACTTATGAGAAGGGGACAATCTTAGCAATATTAAGTAAGGCTGAAAAGGGGGACAGAGAAATCTTGATTGGGAATCTTGTTAATGGAGGAAGCAATCTTAGAAGTAGAAAGATTTGCTTGCCTTGTAGATGCTTTAGTCTCTTTTTCTTATCTCCCTTTACTTGTGCAGAAGGTCTAAGTTTTTCCCAAAAAGTAAGATAAAAATAAATGCTGAGGGCTTGGGTAGCAAGGAAAAGAGCATGTTAATAGGAAACAGGCTGAGGGTAAAGAAGCAAAATAAATATATTTATTTCTGTCCATGAGAGAGTAAGGCAATTTGGAATTATCCTCCAGGCCACTAGAAAACTGTACAAAATACAAAAAACAACTATTTACAGATATCGGTAGCACAATCATTATGATCCTAGAGAAATGGAGGTGATGTGTGTGTGTGTGTCGGGGGTGGGGGTGGTGGTTAGGGTAAAACTAGTTGAACCTCATCATCAGTCAGTGATACAGGGAAGAAGAACCCAAAGAGAGTATAGAACTCTCACTCTATTAAGCAGACCTAGATTGAAGTGTAGGGAGGCCAGAGTGTAAATATTTTAATTAAATGACAAAGATTATCAGACTTAATTTTACAATAAGACTCAGCTATATAATTTATAAGAAACCTATTTTACAGGTAAGACAAAGGTTAAAATTTAAAAGATGAAAGAAAAATATAATATGCAAACATTAATCATAAGAAAGCTGGAGTAGCTATATTAATATCAGATAAAGTAAACATCATAATGTTATTATGAAATGTTATACATTTTTAAAGTGGTCATGGTACATTCATCACAGTAGACCAAATATCATGCCATAAAAACCAGTTTCAACAAGTTTAAAAGGATTAAAATTGTACCACATTTATTATATTACCATAACCAAGTTAAATTAAAAATATATAACAGGATAAACATCTAGAAAGTCCTCAAATATTTGGAAATTGAACTTTTAAATAACATATTGATTAAAGAAGAAATCACAAAAGTAATTAGAAAATGTTTTAAAAGTAAAAATAAAATTAAAACCCAATATATTATAATTGGTGGGATGTAAAAAACAAACAAACAAAACTAAACTAAAAACAGTGCTTAGAGAGAAATTTATAGGCTTAATTGATTGCATGAGGAAATATCTCAAATCAAAAATCTAAGCATTATCCTTAAGAAGCTGGAAAAATAAGATCAAATTAAACCCAAGTAGAGGGAAGAAAATAATAAACAACAAAAATCAAGGAAAACAGAAAAGAGAAAATAGTGAAAATCAAAGAAACAAAAAGGAAGTTGCTTTAAAAAAATCAATGACATAAATAAACTTATGTTTAGACTTATTATGGAAAAAAATAGAGAAAAAATTATCAAGAATGAAATAGAGGACATCACTATATATTCTGTAGACATTGAAGGGTAAAGAGGAAATATAACCTCCCTCCC
>NW_006295261.1:864908-866578 GCF_000327345.1 Myotis davidii | reverse complement strand
CCAAATGACAACTTAGGTGAAATGGCCACATTTTTTGAAAGACACAAGTTACGGAAACCATTTGAAGAAGCAATAGAAAATCTGAATAACACTGTCTATTAAAGAACTTAATATATAATTTGAAATCTTTTCACATACAAAAGTCAAGGCCCAGTTACTTCACTAGTGAATTCTTTTAAGCATTTATACACGCGCACACGCACACACACACAATACCAATCTTACACATACTTTTTCAGAAAATAGAAAAGAATTAACACCCAAGTTGACTGTCCTCCCAGAGAATGTGAACATAAGTGTTCAGTTAATTCTTTCTAATACTGGGAGGGACAGCCCCAGGCTCCATCCAGGGCGGTCTGTGTACCCTCAGCTCCTATGGGTGTGTTTCCTGCCCCTGGTGTGGAGTGGCCAAGCATGCCAGTGCCATGTCTTCTGTTGTGGGACCGTTGCTAACACATGGTGCTGTGGGTTTGATTCACTCTTTTATGTGTCCTATCCTGAAAGGTCAAGTCTAGTCTGGTTGCTGTTGATGTTCTTAAGGAGTTCTTTCAAGGGTGAGAAACCCAAACAGGTTGAATTTTAGAAGTGAATAAACTACCTTCTCTAAGGTTGGCTAAAATAAATGTGAACAGGGGCATTTCTTAACAGGAAGAATCATTAAGCAGTTTATTCTGGCTCCCTTTTCATTCTGGCATTACTTCTAATCTAAAGTGTCTCTGAGGAAATTGTGTTTGACCACAAGTCCCACAAACAATTTCTCGTTTCCCATAATAAATCCAAGAGAGAAACCTCAATCTTCAAACCCACCTCCCTTCTTACTCTCTCTTCCACACTAGACAAATTTCCCCAGGGATGAATGAAGATATTTACAGCAGCTCAATAAAGAACTCCGTACCGGAAAGTTGTCCTGGCCCAGGAAAGTTTGCCGGCGTCCTTTCCACTGTCCACACAGAGTATTGATGGCATGCCCACCTGCCAGACCTCAGAAATTAAATGCTGCCCTTCCTAGAGCCCAATTCTCCTGCATTGTCTTTAATCTGGAGGTTGGGGTGTGTGCACTTTCCTGTACAAACATTTTCACAGGTCCCTGAAATCCATTGGCATAACTCCTAGATAGAAGAGTCTGGAGACCTCACGAAAACTATTTCCCTTTTGGCATCTGGAGATAAACACATTTGTGCTATATTCTTTTAAATATGTAATTATTTAAAATACACTACTGTTTTGAAACAAGGTCCGAACAATAGAGAGCTACACAGGCAACAGGACAAAGCTAAAATGGAATCGGGAAAGAAAGCACTTGGGAGGATTTAAGAAGTTCCTGTTTCAACCTGGGCAGGTAAAGGAGGCTGGGGAATGGGGATGGGCAACGCTGGCCTTCTGGAATAGCCTTTCTCCTCCTTACCAGTCCTAGTGCCTCTCTCAGGCTGCCTATTCTCTCCCGCCCTCTCAGAATGCTTTCAGGAAATGACCCCCTATTTAATCACACTAAAAGTGTACCTAAATGTATAATAAGAAGTAATGAATTTTCTCTCCTCAAGGTTTGCCTTTTTAAAAAAATTAATCTTTATTGTTCAGATTATTATAATTGCTCCTCGTTTTTTCCCCCATAGCTCCCCTCCACCCAGTTCCCACCCCACCCTCTGCCCTTACCCCCCAAACTGTCCTCC
>NW_006295261.1:853910-864820 GCF_000327345.1 Myotis davidii | reverse complement strand
TTTTCTGTTGAGAAATCAGCTGACAATCATATCGGTACTCCCTTGTAGGTAACTGTTTTTCTCTTGCTGCTTTTAAGATTCTCTCTTTGTCTTTTGCCCTTGGAATTTTAATTATGATGTGTCTTGGTGTGGTCCTCTTTGGAGTCCTTTTGTTTGGGGTTCTCTGTGCTTCCTGGACTTGGAAGTCTATTTCTTTCACCAGGTAGGGTAAGTTTTCTGTCATTATTTCTTCAAATAGGTTTTCAACATCTTGCTCTCTCTCTTCTTCTGGCACCCCTATAATTTGGATGTTGATACGCTTGAAGCTGTCCCAGTGGCTCCTTACACTATCTTCGTATTTTTGGATTCTTTTTTCCTTTTGCTTTTCTGGTTGGGTATTTCAAATATTTCAAATCTTTGACTTGATTCTTAGGATCCTCTAGTCTGCTGTTGGATCTCTGTATATTATTCTTTATTTCAGTCAGTGTATGCTTAATTTCTGATTGGTCCTTTTTCATATCCTTGAGGGTCTCACTATATTTCTTGGAGGTTTCTAGAAGATTCTTGGGTAGCCTTATAACCATGGTTTTGAATTTTATATCCAGTAGTTTGCTTTCCTCCATTTCTTTCATTTGTGACCTGTTTCTTTGTCTCCGCATTTTTGCTGCTTCCCTGTGCTAATAGAGTGGCTTTCTGTGCTAGGTGTCCTATAGGGCCCAGTGGATCAACCTCCCCAATTACCTGAGATGGATGCTCTTGGTGCACCTTTTTGTGGGCTATGTGCACAGTCTTGTTGTAGTTAAGCCTTGATTGCTGTTGGTATCACTGATAGGAATTGACCTCCAAGTCAATTGTCTGTGAGGACCTGTTGTGTCTACAATGGGTGAATTGCTGTGCTAGAAACACCCTTATGGGGCAGGACTTGCTTCAGTGGGGCTTTGGCATTCACTGAGTCTGCTCCCTGAGTGTGTGTGTCTCTTATGGATGTAAAGAGTTGTAATCTGGATGGTCTCACTCTGACCGCTGGGTAGACTGGCTCTTGGATCTTCAAGGAGGTGCAAAGTCAGCCACTTCCTGAGGGCAGCCAGCAGGAGCTACAGAGAGAACTGCAGATTCCCACTCTTTGGGGTTTGGAGATGCCCAGATGAGGTGCAGCTGTGAAGTAATACAGGCTGCTGATGAGCCTTAGGCCTTCTTTTGGAAATTCTATAGTTCTCTGACCCAGCTACAGTTTGACAGGTTTTTAGACAGAGAAAGGCCAGGCCATTATTATGCAAAAGCCTCTGCTCAGAGCTTCGGTGGGGCTGTAAATTGGGTGTGGCATGGTCTCAGGGAATCACTGGGCGGTGCAAACAGCAATGGTTGCCTGATGGCCCACCCCTGGATATGTCCTTGGGTCTCTGTGTCCAGCGGCCCCTGTGCAGGAACAATGAAGGCTGCAAGCACCTCTGCGAGAAAGCTGCCCTCATGCTCGGGCCCAATGCCAGACAGTATAGTTTCTCTCCGTATGAGTCTGGGTCCCCAAATTCTTGCCTGGAACTGGATTTCAGAGCAGTCAGGAGCTTGTATCTCCCTACAGGTTTGTTGAAAAAGACAACAGCATACCCAGCTGCCAGCCCCTTTTGCACGCGTCTCCGCTCCATCTCCATACCTCCACACTTCCACACTTCTGCACCTCCTACCGGACTCAATGCGCTTTTCTCTTTCCTTCTAGTTGCTGAATTCCTACTCAGCCAGCCTTCCTGTGGTTCTGGATGATATTTGTTTTGTCTTTTAGTTGTATTTTTAACGTGGTTGTGCACAGCAGCAAGTTCAGGTATGTTCCTATGCCTCCATCTTGGTTGTCTCAATCAGGGTTTGCCTTTTATCAGAAGACAAAGGTCTTCCCAACACCACTTTGGATTAAACCAAGAGGAATACAGTTATAGAATGAACAAACCAGATTTGGGAACAGGCTTAGCAGACATCACTTTCTCTATGGAGGAACTGGAAAATGCAATGTAAATGGGGAAATAATCTCAATCAATGTGGAAGGCAGTGCTCCGGCCACTTTAGCAAAAGGCTAAGGAGCCATCAAGTGTCCTAGTGAAGAGGCAGCCAGGCCCTATCAACTTACACTCACACATTTGAAAGAATCGAACACATCTAACACAAAGTTAGTATAGGATCACCAACACTCCAAGATCTTTTTTCATTATACTTCCAAATAATTGGAAGGGGTTCCTATCCCTTCTTCCTGAATATGAGATATGTTTCTCCTTCCTACCTGTGTTAGCATTCCCTTGCTCCCTGCTCCCTGTTTTAAATGTTCCCCTTTGTCTTTTCATCTCAGCCTGTCCCGGTTCCTTAAAACCTATTATGATTTCCTAAATTATTACCTCCCCATCCAACTTAATGCTACCAACCAACTCCTACAGGGAGTTGTGTTAGCTGCTTTCAGTCAGTCTTACAGTACTCCAAGAGTAACTACAGCGAGTACAACTTAATTTCCAGGACCTAAGGTTTTAGAAATCAACCTGGCAGCCACCTGTGTGTTTACTATTTAGTAATTGGTGTTAACCTTACACAATTCTTTCCTCCATACCACAGGGTGCACTGCTGGCAAGAAATGGCTTGGCTGCCTATCAATGCTACTGAAAACTTGTTACCTCAACCTTCCTAGGGTGCCCCAGGCCTAGAGTAAGTAAAGTGGTAAGTGAAGAGAAGTCAAACAGAATGTAATTCGAATCACAAAAGCAATTGTTCAGATATTCCCTCTTTTGGCCAAGTGAGGAGTATTAAAGTTAAGTGAGGAACATGGGGAAAATATAAAGAATATTTAAAGGAAGTTAATAAGGCTTTTTAAAGCCCCAAAGCAGCATCTTGATTTGTGAAACAAAGGCTGAATTTGGGTAGAGGGAGAGGCGTGGGAAAGGTGGCTGGTCATGTGATATACCTGAGGTGCCCAGCTGAAACTCAGACACCAGATGAATTAAGCAGATGTTGTAGGAGTTCATTTGCTTTTAGACTAAGGACTATCTTGGGAAAGAAGGCTTTGTGGTCATGAGAGTGAGAATAAACTAAACACTCATGGTTTAAAGAAAATGCTTCAAGGTCAGAAAGAAAAGCAACATTGAGAAGCTCACAGAGCCTGATCCTCGGATAACGCCTGATCAGGCCCTCATGGCCTCAACTCCAATTTTCTGGGTTACCCATGCAAAGGCCTGGTCCTATTAACAGATTCTAGGACCCAAAAAATAATTGGGAAACATCTGTTCTCAGGGACTTCTTTTATTCCACTCTAAGCTCTACACATACACACACACACAAACACACACACACACACACACACACACACAAAGTAATCTCTCTAAAATACATCCTAAAGATATCTTAAAATTCTTGGCTCCTTTCCTCTCCCCTTCCAGATCTCTTCCCCCAGTGGCTCTGCCCTTTGCAGCATGACTCTGTCTGGCCTCTCTAGATTCTCCATGTCTCCCCATTTACCTATTGCCTCCCTAGACTTGGCAAAAGGAGCAGACTGTGGTCTAGTCCAGAGCCTCCCACTGTACAGAGGGTGACCAACTTGTCCTGGTTTGCCTGGGACGTCCCCAGTTTTAGCACTGAAAATCCTACAGCTTAGACCCTTCTGTGTAAACAAAGAAGACAGTTTGCCCTATTATGATAAGATGATTGAGTCAAGGTATTGATGCCCTCAGCTCTAGAGGCAGGAGGGCAGAACCTGGTGTAGCTGACCTTCCTGGATCCATAACTTCCAGTCACAAGGTTTCTCCTGCATTTACCCAAATGGCCTATGTAAATATTATTTTCTATGTGTGCCATGCTGTAAAAAGTTGATGAATCATTGGTCTAGACAACTTCTTTTTAGTACATTTAATTGGAAAGGGTAGATAGAGAATATTGCAAACTGATAGCTTTTCTTTTTCCCCAGTGCCCTCAGTTAGAGACTATAGATTTAGAAAAAATCTCAGAGGCACAGACCAAGGTTGCTCTTCCTCTCTTGGGCTAGGGTTTCAGCACAGTGGTGCAAGGTCACAGTCTGACTTTGAGGTATCAGGAGAGAGGCTACCCATGCAGCACTACTTGCCATAGCAAGCCCCAGCGGGGGAGCATGACCCAAGCACAAGAGGGAGGCCAGACTAAAGCATGAGGAGACATCAAGGGCTCTTAGTGTAACAGGAGACTAGGATCACAATAGTTTATATTCATTGAGTGCCCACTATGTGGCAATGCTTCACTAAGAACTCACATAATTATCCTGTTTGACTCCCTCCAAGGTGTTTTATAGATGAGAAAACTAAGGCTCATTGAGATTAAATTACTTGAAAACATCACTCAATGGGTAAAGAAAGGACCTAAAATTAAACACAAGTCCTTCTGATATGGAAACCATCTCCCATCTGCTCTGGAGCAGAGACAGCAGCTCCCTCCATAAATTCTCTAACTGCACCTCCAACTCCCCTTGCCCTCCCTCACCACCTCTACTTCTGCAACCTAAGCCTTCCTGCTGTGTTTCAGGCAGGCTAAATCCTCTTCAATCTCAGGGCTTCTGCACTTGTGGTTTCCTCTGATTGGGGTACACTTGTCCACATATGCCATCCCTCAGTTTTATTAGATCTCTGCTCCATGCCAGCTTCTCACAGAGCTCTCCCTGACCACTCTAATTAAAATAGCAAACCCCAAATACTCTTACCACCTGCCACTCTTTATGTCTTCTCCTTGCTTTATTTTTTGCGTGTCAATATTGGATATCCTATGTATTTTACTTATTCATTGTATTTCTCCACTCTCTAGAATGAAAGCACAATGAGAATGTAAATTTTTTTTTTGGGGGGGGTCAATTTTGTTCACTACTTAGCATGTGGAGTGATAAATGTGTTGAATGAATTGTTTAATTAATGAATAATTGCTAGTGTTATACATTGCTTTCTTCCTATAAACTCATAGAATCATTCTCTTACCCTTAGGTAACTCCATCTACTTGAATTGGCTAAGGTTCTAGGTGAACTTAATGACATTGGACTCATAAGATGAAAAATAACTGCCTAAGGTTTCTATTGATTTTGGTCTTAACTGTGGGATGAGGAATATTAGATTTCCTGAGCAAAGGGGGGGCCTTAAAGGAAAATTGAGATGTAAGGAAGAAATTGTTTCTTGGTTGAAGCAATCCTAGTTATCTCTGCCTTGAATCTTGTTTTGTGTGGTACATTACCTACCCTGGATCAGGCTTCTCCATTGTGAATGTAAAAACCTCAGACATCAATAAGAAACAGATGGAAATTCTTATATTATTTTTTCTCAAATATTGCTTGAGGATCAGTTCTATGATGTGGTCACTATAATAGTTTATAGTCCTATAAATAGTTCACTGTTTAAGGTCTTCAGGACATTTGTATTTTGATAGAGACAAAGGCAAATATGGACTATGTATTAGATTATCTGCTTCTGCATAACAAGTTACTACAATACTTAGCTACTTAACCATTTGTGGTCTCACATAGCTTCTGAGGAAGGGGCTTAGCTGGGTGTTTCTGGCTCAGGGTATCTCAGGAGGTTGCAGTCAAGATGTCAGCTGGAGCTGCAGTTGTTTGAAGCCTTGACTGGGATGGAGGATCTGCTTCCAAATTTGCTCACGTAACTACTGGCAGGAGGCTTCAGTGATTCAATTCTCGAACCTCTCCATAGGGCTGCCCATGACCTGAGAGCTGGCTACCCACAAGTGCATGGTGCAAAATGGAGAGAAGCTAAGATGGAAGCCACAGTGTCTTTTATAACCATACCTGAGAGTGACACACCATCACTCCCACCACATTCCATCAGTCACACAGACCAACCCTGGTACGAAGTGGAAAGGAGTTACACAGCAGTGTAAATACCAGAAGGCAAGGACAATAGCAGGACATTTTGGAGACCTGCTACCTCAAAGTGCTTTCAGGACACTTTGTTAATGGTCGTTCTGGTTCTGTCCATTGAATTCTGCCTTGTGAATTTGGGAGAAGGTTTGTATCTGCTCCAAACTTCACTTGTCTATAGATTAAGAACAACACTTACATAGCACCTGCTTCATCTCATACAGATAGATAGACTGAACTCTAAGCATACAAGCTAAAAGGATAAACAAGACAAAAGAACAATAGCATCCCTACACTGAGGGCAAAGCCAGCTGCTGATGGTAGAAGACCAGCAGAAGACTATTGCATCGAGTGAGGTTTCTAGGAGTGCATGAAAGCCAGGAATTCCAATTGAACCCGAGTTTTATGAAACGTGCAACAGTGATGGACTAAGGGTCAGACGACAATCGGGCTGTGTGCAGAAGAAAAGAAAAAGCTGAGCATCCAGCAACCTTTACAGATAGCAGTGTGGCCCCAATGGGGCCCGTCCGCAAAGCCAGATCTGATGATGGTTTAAAAGTCAAAACTAGCAAATAGCAGTAATCTGGTACCATAATTCAAAGGATTTCAGGAAGCTGTGGTGTCACTGTGTACCATTCCCTGCTTCTCAAATGCAAGGTCACTTAGCGATATTGTGAGAGAGCAGATTCTGAGTAAGTAGATCTGTGGTGGGATAGAGAGTCTGAATTTCTAATAAATGCTCAGGTGATGTAACTGCTATTGCTCTGCACACCAAATTGAGCAGGCAGTATACCTAGTAATATTAGGACCAATTGGGGCCCCACTGAAGGGCTGGCATCCAAGAGCCACCTGGGAATATCCACTCAGTTTCAAATCATTTCTCTTCATCCTGCTGCCAGCTCCCCCGCAGCTAGTAAGCTCGATAAACAAATCCTTGGAAATTGGAATAACTGGTTCTTCAATCTTTATAAAACAGGTTTTAAAAAGTAGGGAAAAGTCAAAAGACTAATCCTATACAAATAAGATTTGGTTTCAGACTAAAATGCTCACTCATGCTGGGTAAATAGCTCCTTCAAGGCAAAATGCTTCCCTAAATTGAACTTCCTTTTATAAAACTCACATGTCCCTTCTGTCCTTGAAAATGGTTTGCCTCAAGGGAGTATTTGATCTCTTAGGAGTGTGTCACATTTTATGATTCTTGATTTTGATTTGAAGTTAAACTAAATGTTTAAACATGTCATAAATATTTAAATTAGATCCTTAGTTTTGTACATAAACAGAAGTAAAGTATTCAAGTTGTTGATAATAATTAATCCTGGGTAGGTGTAAAGATTACAGGGAATTTAAATGTTATTTTTTGAACAATTCTATGTATCCCAAATTTTCCTTAAGTAGTGTATGTATATAAAAAATATATATAGTTACGGTATATGCAAGAAATTTCTCTGGTAAAGCCATATAGCCATCATCAGATTTTGTTGTTTCTTGAGATCAGAAATGTAAGCAATATTATGCTTTAGACATAATACTAGGAAGGGTGGATAAACACACACACACACACACACACACACACACACACTCATCCCTGTTCTTAAAGAATTTATAGTTCAGTAGTTCAGTCAGTGTTATAAGTATCACAGGGTGTGGGGAAACACAAAACGATGCTTACATCAGTCTGGGCAACTCAGGGAAGTCTTAAAGAACAAATCAGTTTTCCCAGCAGAAAAGCAAGGAGAGGACATTCCAGGGCAAGGGAAGGACATGAAAGACACCTTCACTGCCTAATTTTTCAGCCAGTCTGATTTTAAAGCGTATTACCCTCATTAACTTGTTAGTCCATAGCAAATCTTGGAGGGTTATTTATGTGAACAGTAAATGTGGTTGATTAGAGTTTGATGTTAATGAGAACCTCCTATTAATTGGATGGCCAAAAGAATGTGCAGAGAAACTAGGGTGAAGAACCCTAAAAGACTTTAATCCTAGCCCATAAGGGCATTCCAAAACAAGCTGTTCTCCACTGTTCCTGACAGCCAGTTTTTTGAGGGTATATTTAGGAAAATAATTTTTTTCTTGCAGCCTTCCCATCCACAAACACACATAGCACACACAAGCATACACTCTCTCCATCACCACCAACACCACAAAACATCTATATATCTATATATATAAAAGGCTAATATGCTAAGTGTCTGACTCTCTGACTGGTCATTATGACCTGCACTGGCCACCAGGGGGAAGACACTCAACACAGGAGCTGCTGAGCTGCAGTGATTTGGCAGCGGTAGTTCTCGGATGACACACCCCAAAACCAGAGAGGAAGGAGCCCAATTCCTTGAGGGGCTGTGCGATTCCACCTTCTGTCATGGGTTATGTTGTTGCTGGAGCACTGTTGGTGCTGACTCTGGTTTACTACACACTTGCATTTGCATTCCACACCCTGTGCACTCCAGACCGCTCAGGGGATATCAGAGAGCCAGTTTCGGTCTGACCCCCGCAGGCCAGGCCGAGGGGCCCCACCTGCTGGAGGGACCCCACTCACTCCTCAGACTCTGGGGAGGGACTGCAGGAGGTTGGCTCCAGGGTGTGCCTGGCCCATCTCACCCAGTCCCGCCCCACCGGCCACCTTCTAATTAATTTCCTTATACTGTACACTAATCACTAGTAGACATATAATACTGAACTTCATGGAAACCAAGAGAAATAAAATAAACTAATCAATATTTTAAAAACTAGTCCACTTCTGAGCAGGAGAAAAAAAAACAAACCTCAAAATTATGCACCATTAATATTGGCCAAGAAGCTTTGCTTATCCATGGCTCTACTAGCCTATTTAACAAACACCTATCAGTTCTAGGGATTCAGATCTGACTGAGACAAGATGTTTGCCCTGAAGAAGTTACTAATCAAAGGCCAGGGCACAGTGCAATAAGCTGTGATAGATGGAAGGAGATGGGCAGCGTGCTAGGAGCAGAGGCACAGAGCACCCCTGTCGGCCTGGGAGGGAGCTGTACTGAAAAGTTGTCTGGTTCTCTGGGAAACTACAGAGAACTACACATTGCTCAGTGTGGCGGGAGCAAAGGTGAATGTGAAAGAGTGGCAGACAATAAAGCTGAAAATATGGAGAGAAATGGGGTCATGAAAGGCCATAGATTCTAAATGAAAGAGTTTGAACTTTATCCTTGAAAGCTTCGGGGAGCTATTGAGGGATTTTAAGCAAGGAAATGGCATGATTAAGCAGATCGATATCACAGCGGTGTGGAGGACAGATTGAAGGGAGGCCACACTGGGGACAGGAAATGCAGTTAGGGAGCTACTGCAGGATCTAGAGGAAGTTAATGAGTTCAAGTTAGTTGTGCAAATAAAGAGAAATGGAAGAATTTAAGAAATAGTGAGGAACAAGATCTTCACAACACAGTGAGTCACCAAGGGTATCTGCCTCAACTCCAGAGTCTGAGATACTTTGTGTTTCTTGGGAGGGGGGAGGATCACAGGGCAAGTGCTAATCTCAAAGCAGTTTTCAGTTAGAGTAAGAAGATGAAAGGAATGTTCATAGAGGAAACATGATGTAGGCGGGGGGGCAGTTTGTTGGTGATAGGTCATGATTTCTGGAGGCCTCAGTTGAAAGTTCTGAAGGTTCAGGTGGGTGGCGTGGCGGAACAAGTTATGAGAGATACAGAGCAGTTTGGAAATAAGCATTAATATAAAGCTAGGTTACCTGGAAGTCTTGAAGGGGAATGTGGGCTCCATGTGGTCAATTTCAGATGTGGCATATCCATGTTAGGCAACTTATCTGACCATAAAACATTTTAAAGTCATAATTTAATGCATTTTTAAAACGTTTTAAAGATCATCGAAAGGAGTTTGTGAAATATGATGAGCTCTTTGATCAAAGTAGGAGATTTTAACAATGGTCTTAAGGATAAATTAGTTGCTGCAAAAAATTATCAAAAATATGTTATTTGTGCTATGTATTGCTTCTAAGAGAACAAATTAGAGGAAGCAAATATTTTTGTTAGTTTTAGTAAGAACAAAAACAAGAAATGATAAAGATAGAGGTCTGTCCTGTACCCAGGCCCTACTACCACATGCCCAGAGGTTCCCCGCAACTCCATCCAGTCCAAGCTGGCGATTTCTCCCCAGTATCCAGCCCCCTTTCCAGGTTGGTATCAGCCTTTTAGTTGCTTCAAAGGACCCTATTGTTAGAAAGGCAGGTTCAAATTTAGAATGATTGGACTTCTTGGAGTTTAAACCTAAAACTGATGGGGGAGATTCTACCTCCAGACCTAGCCCCAGTCCCCAGCCTGAAAACTTCCAGTTCCATCCCAAGCTACCACCCAAACAGCCAGGGTCAGCAACATGGCCTTCCTAATGCAATGTCATAATCAGGCCCTTGAAGAGGGCTCACATATGTTTGATGGGGGATTCCAGGGACTAAAGCATCCAGAACATAGTGTAGATGGCAATGGAGGTAGTGGTGGCAAGAGATGCAGATCAGCCCATCCTCTTGACCATAAAAACTCCTAAACCTCATGGATGAGCACAGTTGGAGGAAGGCCAGGTTGGGGTCTTTCAAGTGCAAGACTCAGAGCCAGGGCCGTCTTGCCCAGGGCTAAGTGTGGAGCTTCATCCAGAAGTGAGAAAAAGCATAGATACTCCTCACCACATGCAGACTTCACCAAGAAGCTATAGGGAAAAAAAGGTAACAGTTGTTAAAAACAAGAGAGCAGGCCCAAAATGGAGTCACTTATGCTAAGCTTCACATCACCAAATTGGCACTTCAGTTGGTTGGAGTTTTGGCTTTTCCACAAATAGAATCTTAAACCAGTCAATCAGGAATCACCTGATCAGCACTAGTCAGGTAATGTGCCTGATAGACCCATGCCATGCCTATAAGGAAGGTAACTTTGCAATAGCCAACCTGCTTTCCACTAATACAATGTTCTTGTTCCTGCTCCCTTGTCTCTGTAAAAGTATTTCATTTTGTACAGCTCCTTGGGTCTGTGTGTACTATTTTCTCATAATAGAAGCTTTTGGAAAATTACTATATTTTACATAATTTTATATATATCTATATATATT
>NW_006295261.1:827439-853877 GCF_000327345.1 Myotis davidii | reverse complement strand
ATATTGCTCTTCCTTTTCACATACATACACACACACACACACACACACACACATACCTCTATTTTATTTCTAAATTACTTATCAGTGTCTCTTTAAGTAGCATATGAATCAGGCAATGCATCTGGCAAATGACTAGCTTGTAAAATATCCATATATTTACTCAATAGAAATAGAATCAGAATACTCACCAAAATTATTCAATGGTGCAAAGATTATGTTCATTCTATGAAATCTTTACATTTTCAGGATATTTATGAGCCCATAGACTCATAAATATTAGAACTTGAAATTGATCTCAATAATTAGATGAGGACAGAGAGGGGTTAAGTGACTTTCTTACAGTAACAAAGAAGTTGGTGAAAGAAAATACAACTGATGTGATTAACCAATTACTTAATTAATCAATTAATCAGCTTTTCATTGAATTCTCATACTTCTGGTTCTCATCATTATGCCATTACTCACAGTAGGGTAACTTTAAACAAAGTCATATAGAACAGCCAGACTTGCACAAAATTGTGAGGTCATTCATGTTTTTCTTTCACAAATTTCTCTTCCATGGATTACCATCAAGCTCCTCATTTTCTGAATGTGTTACCTTGGAACCATCACTTAATATCTGTGAGCTGGTTGCCCTACATTACATTGGAGATAATGCTTGTTCATAAAGCTGCTTGATCTCCTAACCATCTAACTGTGAAAAGCATCTTTTCTTCCTTCCTCTCTTTAAGACAGTGATTTTCAACCTTTTTCATCTCATGGCATGTATAACTAATTATTAAAAATCTGGACCAAAAAAATAGGTATATTTTGATTCATTCATACCAGACAGCTATTGTTGTATTGGCTGTTGTCGTTTTTTATTTTATTATCTAAAGGAAAAGAGGTCAGTGCCCCTGACTAAATAGTCACGAATTGCATGTTTTAAAAATTTCTTGTGGCACACTGGTTGAAAATTGCTACTTTAAGACAGTATGGTTTCCTAGTTTCTAAAATCCTATTTGTATCAAAACAGGAAAAATATCTCTTGATTTAACTTATTCTTTGAACAACTAATTTATACCATTTTCCAAAAATACTTCTAAATTATTTTTTAAAATAAAAAATTGTTTGACTATAGAAAAGAAATATTTATCACTCCTTTGTTATTATATATTACACTGAAAAATAATTATGTACAAACTAAAATTTGACACATTAACTTTGCTACAAATTTATTACAATCACAAGGGAAGGTGAGGTAGGAAGAGTACTAGATTGGGAGGCAGGAAACCCTGCCTCTAGCTCTGGCTCTGCCATTATTCAATCATGTCATTTAGGGCAGTGGTCGGCAAACTCATTAGTCAACAGAGCCAAATAGCAACAGTACAACGACTGAAATTTCTTTTGAGAGCCAAATTTTTTAAACTTAAATTATATAGGTAGGTACATTGTTATTAACTTAATTAGGGTACTCCTAAGGCTTAGGAAGAGCCACACTCAAGGGGCCAAAGAGCCGCATGTGGCTCTCGAGCCACAGTTTGCCGACCACAGATTTGGAGTAAATCACTTAATCTCATCTACAAACTCAGGGAGCTGAGCTTGGTGATTTCTGACATCTTTCACCCCAGAAAAATCTCTGTTTCTCAATACTTATATAGATGCTCAATCATCCTGAGATTTTTTTCCTTCCTTGCATATTTGGAACTTACATAAAATTACCAAGGACTTTACCATTTCCTAGAGATTTGCTCTTGAAAATTGGACACAGACTGAAATTCAATAATAAGGGAATATGAAAGCTTAAGAGTCATGGTTACACAAATGCTCAGATATATGTGGAATAATATGAGTCTCATCTCATCTGTATTGCTGGGCTACAGATGAGATGTAGCAGTTTCTCTCAGGATATAGCAGTTTCTCTCAGGATATGCATTAAAGAGAACTAAAAAGAATTTGAAGAGTAAGAGTACTTATTTTTGCATTTAAAGGAAAAGGCTACGCCAGCTGTCAAAGTTGACAGTAGATATAATACAGTACTGTATCACTTTTCAAAACTTGAACATGATAAATGATGTGATACTTGGAGACATTTAATTTTTTTAATCACCTGAGGATAGTATTCTCTGAAGCCATGTTTACCTGCTGCTTACCCAACCACAGCCTATCTAAGAGAACACTTTTGTTCATTTTATTTATTTACACATTGCCTCATGTATTCAGAAGCAATTTTTAAAAATTGGATTTCCAGGATTGGCCAGTGTGACTCAGTTGGTTGAGCATCATCCCATGCACCAAAAGGTCATAGATTTGATTCCTAGTCAGGACATATACCCAGGCTGTGAGCTTCATTCCCAGTAGGCAGGGTGCAGAAAGTAGCCAATCAATGTTTCTCTCTCTCTCTCTCTCTCTCTCTCTCCCTCTCTCTCTCTCTCTCTCTCGCTCCTTTTATCTCTAAAATCAATAAAAGAAAATATATTTAGAAACTTGAGTTCTTTCAATTCAAAAGCAATTTTAAAAGCAATTTCAAAAAATTAAATCTTGCCACTTGTTCACTAGATTTCCACTCTTTTCACCTATTCAAGAAAATTGCTATATCAATTCTCCCCTAACCCACATATATGCATCCTCTTTCATGAATATTTTCCATCTACATAAAAGTGCTATAATTTCTCCCATGAAAAAAAATAAAGCCACTTTTACCTCACATCCCCCCTAGCTTCTCTCCTTATATAAAAATTCCTCACAAGAGTTGCCTATATTGCCTATCTCCAACTATTTTCCTTCATTGTTTCTTAACCCTACTCAACCAGACTTTTGCCTTTACTATATTACCAAAATAGCTCTAGTCAAGGTCAAGAATTACCTTCATGCTGTTCAATCCAGTAGTCAAGTCTCAGTTCTCATTTTAGTTGACATATCTGCAGCACTTACATAGATGATCACTTCCTTTTCGTAGAAAAACAGTTTCTTCATTTAGCTTCCAGGATAACTTAATAAAAATAATAATAATGGCTAACACTAGCTAGAACTGTTCCTTTTTTTGTTTTTGTTTTTTTTTGTTTGTTTTTGTTCACCTATATCTGCCATAATCCTTCTGGTTTTTCATAAAGGCTATACAAATGAATTCAATTTTGATATGATGAAAACTACTACCCTTACACCTTACTAGTCTTTGGTGGAATTCCTGCAATTCCTCCTTGGATGAAGTACTGCGGTACTACTTTGATTCACTACGTTAACTAGAGTATAATGTGGGAGTTGGGGTGAGGCGGGGGTGGAGAAGGACAGGCAGTTTCAAAGGCGTCCACTTGGCCTTTCCACAGGGGAGGAACCAAAGTGATGGCTCTGTCAGTTGCCGAGTGTAGCCACTGTGATTATGCACTCGGGGACTGGAGAAATGATCCAAGGTGGGTTATGCGTTGAGCCTACTATGAGTTGAACGTGGGCCAGGACTGCATTTGTTTCTTGGCCCTCATCTTTAGCAAGTCTTACAAGGGTGCCATGGCAGCATTTTGAAGCCTCTGGTATCAGTACTGGCTCAGCCTTCATATCCAATAATCTTCACAAGGTCTGAGTATTTCCCCAACCTCAGTGTACAGTGTATTAGTAAATGACCATAGAGCCCTTTGGCAATAAATTGGTCATCAGTTTCTGGAAATATGTGTTGTAGTAATATATAGACCTTCCTTATGGGGACTGGCTTCCTCTTTTCAGTCAATAGGCTCAGGTCTATAAAATGTAGGAGTGATTTTTTTTATTGTGCAGTTGACTTCAAGCCTCTACTTGCAAGCTCTTAATATTATTTGGTTATATAATTCAAGCAACATTTTCATTGGCTACCCATCTCTAGTGTCCCTCAGAACCATGGTTCATCAGCCATTGCCACAGATCTTTGTATGTCCAGGACCCCCTGGTTGCTATCTAATTGTGGTGCCCATTTCAGTAATTATGCCTCTGGAAGCAGCCCGAGAAAGTCCTGGGTTAAATCTAATCTGATCAAAGGAAAGCCCACGGTAAGTTTGGTCTAACACAATGTAAATGTTCCAGGTAACTTCCTCTGTCTTAAATGCCAGGTCCACAGACTGTACCCCAGAAAAACACAAGCGCCAGACTTATGAAACCACATGGATAATTAAAGACAATGAATTAGAAATGCGTAGTTTAAAATAAACCAACAACACTGCTCCTCTTTACTTCACTTACTTTGCAGGCATGTCAGTCCTAGACAAGGAGGTGGAGCGGGTGTCTGACTCAGCACGGGAGAGCCACCAGGGCCCAGAGTGGGATTTGAGAGCAAGATCAGGGGGAGAAAAGCATTTCTGTGGCAGGCAGCCCAGCCTAAGGTACTGGAGCCTGAACATTTCCACGGAGGCGTAGCCCAGTGCAGGGTATGGAAGCTGAGGGGGATAAGGAAGGCACCAGTGGCGGATCCTGGCCCAGGTGTCAAAGGCCCCCAACAGGAGGAGGGTGTCTGTGGGGGCGGTGGCCTGGGGTGGGAACTGGAGCTCAGGTTGGGTGAGGAGGGTATCTGTGTGGGGATGATTCAGTGCAGAGCGGCAGAACCAGGAGGGGTGAGGAAGGTTTCTGTGTGGGAGAGTAAAGAGCCCCCTTGGAGTAAAGAGGGTGCCCACAGTGGAGGACGTGTGGCAGCAGCCCAGCACAAGGCCCTAAAACCTGAGTGGAGTGAGGAGATCACACCTGGGAGGGAAGGGGCAAGAACAGTGATGGAGTGAGCTCCATACATTTAGATTAATCACTAAGTATATTGAGGGTAATGGTGCAGGTTTTTCACCACCAGAGAATGGATTTACAATTATGGGAAGAAACCCTATGATATTGTCTGCAATGGAAGGCTTCAGTGTCAACTCGGGACTTTATAAAATTATCTGTATGATAGATGGAGAAATAAGTACAGATGTGTGGTGTGTGCATGTGTCCCTATACTCTCTAGCTCTGAGAGGGTATGATGAGGGCAAAAGCAATATGCACACCTAGCTGCCACCTTGGTGTCTAATGACCTTTATCCACTGGAAACAGGGCATCTTTGAAAGAATAGCTGATTCCAAGTCTGGGAAAGAAAAAGTATAAGATGAGCCTGTAGTATCTTATTGTATCTGAAAGTGAAGAAATATTTAAAAAATGATGGGGACTTGTCAAAAGCCACAAAAGCCAGGCTGCAGGGGCTCCACTGGCCAAGTCAGGGATCATTTGAAGATCAGAATAAATGCAAAGTAACAGATGACAGCCCATTAAATACAATAGAATTGTAACACATGTACCATGCTGGTGAAGGGTGTTTTTGAGGGGGACTATGCATGTGTGGAGTCAGGGGGTATATGGGAAATCTCTATACCTTCCTCTCAATTTTGCTGTAAACTGAGAACTGTTTTTAAAAATAGTTTTTATAAAAAAAGTAAAATAAAATAGAAAATCATGGGTCCATATTTAAATAAGCAAACAAGTGGAAACCATTATGAGAAAGAGCATTTTACTGAAAAAGAAAAAAAAAACTGAGAAAGGAAAAAGTAACTTCACATTGGACAACCTGGCAGACACCACCTCACTCAAATCATTAAAGTGAACACCACCAGCAATAAAACACACGAAATTGTGCTCCACCTGATAAAATGCAAAGAAAACAGTGGAGTATCACTTTTGCAATATTCCTGCTAAAGATGCATAACCCGAATCTAAGCATAAGGAAATGTTAGACAAACACAAATAGAAGGACATTCTGAAAACTAATTGGCCTATAGTCTTCAAAAGTGTCAGAATCATTAGTCAAGGAAAGACTGAGGAGCTGTCCCAGATTGGAGGAGACTAAAGTGGTAAGACAGCGAACTGCAGCGTGTAATTCCGAACTGCATCCTTTAGCTATAAAGGAGATTATTTACATGTGGTCTGAGGGTGTGTCTACTCAAGTCTCCAGAAATCAGCTTGAAGTGAAATAAAATACAGGTGGGTCTTTGTCCTTCCAAACCCCTGGCAATATACTGTTTTCATTAATTAGCAACTTACTAAAAATCATAGTCATTCTTATTAATAATTCATAAAAAATTAAACTTGGTTTTCCATCTTCTCAGCCAACTACTTACTACATAACCACTGTTGAGGTTGACAGACCAAAGATTATCAAGAACATACTTGAAATAAAAATAGGTTGGGTATATGCATTCAGTTAGCGACACCCCTAGGAACCACAAGAGCATCTCGGTGGTGGGGGGGGGGCGGGGGGGCGTTGGGAAAGGCTTCTTATGGGATTTGAGTTTATGCTGGATGCTTCCATGGAGGAGTGAAGGATTGGAAGCTCTGGATTGGAAGCTCTCAAGAAGCAGGGGAAACTCAGTGACTGGGAATCTTAACACATTTTGTCTAAGAAGCAGAAGATTAAAGCAAGCCTAAGAATGGCCATTGATAAAGAAGCAGCAATAATTCATGTTAGGCAGAAGAGGGGAGTGTTTAGTCATTTTTGTTGTCATGTAGGACCTTGAGGATGGCTGTTCTTGGCATTGTTTATTTCTATGGAGAATGTTGTGGTCTGATTGTCACCAGCACCATTTCTTATTTTCTCACCAAGAAAAAGGGGAGGGGGGTGTAGATAAGTAATACTATAAGGAGACACAGTGTTAACAGAAGACATAATCATTGACAACCTGTTATTAAGGGAATAGTCAAAACATTAGAAGAAAACATTGAACTAAAATAATAATAACAAGGAGGAGGAGGAGGAAGAGGAGAAGGAGGAGAAGGTGGGACAGGAAAAGGAGGAGAAAAAGAGGAGGAAGAAGAGCTGCTGCTAACTGGCTGCCAATTCTAATAACACATTTACATATATTGCTGTGTAAATAATATCTCTCTACCTTGGCGGACCTTTCTAACTTTTAGGTTTGGAGGAAGCATGCTTTTCTCATGTTTCCATAGAGAGAAGTATGACTGGACATAATACAAAACACTGACAAAACCTGGACAGTGTTCACAGATTGTGGCAGTTATTTCAGGCTGTGGAATAAAGGGTGAGGGTGAATTACACTCACTTCTTTTCTGTAATGACTTAATGCCTCATTGCTTCTCTGGACCACAAAGAGTTCCCAGACTACTCTTCTAAAAACTCTCCTTTTCTTTGTACTTTTTCTTTGATCCATTACCAACCAATTGTTCAAATGGATAGGCAATTGTTTCTCCATCAAAAAGGAGAGATGGAAAGGATGGGGATATAGTCAATATGGTGAGGGCTGCAAGCTAAGCCAAAATGAATGAAAGGCAAGAGAGTCTCTAAGGGGAAATACTTATTTTAATTCTTTCTCCCATATCGCACAGTTAAAATTCAGCATAGAGGGATCATTGGAAGATACTGAAGAGCCATCGTTAATATCATGTGTAGAAATTGTATCTAAACCATTAGGGGCTGGGACACAGTCAAAAACACTGATCAAGAGGTACACACTTACTTCATATCCTTCAAAAATTCTCTGAAAAAGTCAGTCTTCCCTGGTCTATATGAGAAGTAAAAGCAAACAGTTGTATGTAATATATATATATATATATATGTATATTACTCTATTATATATCAAATGCATTCAATGAACAAGTCACCACTTAATGCTGCCTTGGTGTCCAACACTGCCCTAAGTAAGTAATGATACCTAGGAGCATGTAATGGTGAAAAGGAACAGGAATGATTTCTTAGCCTAAACATGGACAGAATGGATGGAAAATGAGTAAATCATTTTGTCTTAAACCAGCATGGGTAGTATTTACAAAATCTTGATAACCACAAGTCAGTAAGATACCAAAAAGTTAATTGTTTTAAACAATAACAGCAGCATCTGTATGCTTAACTACCAGATATTCTGCTAAGAAATTGGTATAGCATTCTGGGTCTCAACTGCACAGAAACCCTATGAAGTAGACATCTGTAATATGACTTTGGGTCACAAGTAACAGTACCCAACTCACAGAATCCAGGAATAAGAATGTATTTATACACTGGCCAGTGGGGCTCAGTTATTTGAGCATTGTCCTGTGCACAAAGAGGTCATTGGTTCTATTCCCAGTCAGGACACATGCCTGGGTTGGGGGCTGGATCCCCAGTAGGGAGAGTGCAGGAGGCAGATGATCAATGTTTCTATCTCTTTCTCTCTCTCTAAAATGAATAAAACATATTTTTTAAAAGAATGTAGTTAGAACTCTGAAATGTCAGGTTTTATAAGGAATGTTGCCATGTTTTTTATTCTGACTCTTCTTTCTTGCTCTATGGATTAATTTCCTCTGGTTCTCATGTCTATATGTCCAAAAACATGACCACTAATAACTCTCAAGTTTTACATCTTAAACTTTTAACACCAAAGAATGGCTATCCTTTCTGAGTTGTAATTCTAATATTCCTAGAAAAAGACCACAGTTGGCCAAGATTTATTCAAATGCCTAACACCAGGCCAACAGGGTTCATTAGGTCATGTCTGTTACATCAGGTAACAAGATCTTGAAATGTCAATATTTTCTCATTTTACTTTCTTTCATGCTTGCTCACTCTCCCCTCAATTGGTTAGAGAAATCTGGAAGATTTAGCATTTTTTAAAGGGAAATTAAAAAGAAAAAAAACACATTTGTGTTCATTTCTAAGTTTAGTTTGGTTGTTGTTGGCTTGTTTGATTTTGTTTTGCTTTTAATGCTTCCTAATTAGTCTCTTGAGACTCCAAAGGAAGTCCCTAAAGGAAGTGGGTCAAAAAGTTTATATAACAAAGATTAAAAAGCAAAAAAGAGGGAAGAAAATGACTTGGAAGGGAGATGGTTGAGGGTTACTTGGGCTGAGAGAGAGAGGAAAGGAAACGGTGGAGCCAAGATCTCAGAAGAGTACAGAATCTCCAGACCTGAAAGACCACAGGAGTTAGGGGTGCGAGGAAGCAGTTAGCATGAAAATATGGCCCATTATGATAAAGTGGCCGACTCTGGGAAGCAGAGTGGAAGCCAATATAATAAACTACCTTTGTGCTTACAGAAAAGCCATGTCACAGGCTGTCATCACTATTGGGCAGAGAATGGCTGCCATTCTTAGCTGCCTCGGCCTCAGCCATGTATTATCCAGCTGAGCATCTAGCTTTGCCCAAAACTTTGGAGAGCCTCTTGTGGACACTATCTTTATCATCAGTTCAGTAAATACCCCAACATAGAGCATAGGAAACTTGAGCCACCCAATGACAGCAGTGGTAGGAAAGAAAAGCCCAGGACAGGTATATGGGTGGGCTGATGAATAGATAAATTCACCCATGTTTCACCACCTTAGCAATTTTCAGGACTATCATGTAGATTAGAGGGTAAAAGAACATTTTCAAAAAAGAACATTTTCAGAAAAAGTGCTGGCATGGGTTGCAGGGCGAAAATAGGAACCTCCTAGAATATAAATATTCTCATTTTGGCACATGAGGCAACTGATTCTTATAAAGGTATTTACCCAAGACCATATCATATGCCTGGGAAATGCTCTGAACCACGGCGCAGCCATAACACTCCAATTTTTGTGGCAGCTTCTTTAATAAATAAAAATGTGCAAGATGCATTTGTGGACATTTTTAGAATCAAAATTCAAACTTCTGAAATCATAGGAACAGATAGTTATCCGAACAGCCTTGGAAATGGAGGGTCCTAAGGTATTGTGTACAGTATTGGGGAGAAGGGTTTGATTTGCTTTTGTATTTTGAAGGAAAATATCTGTATCTATCACTTGTCTTTCTAGGTCTTTGTGTCTTGAACAGATTAGGGTCCAAGGTTATTTTGTGTATGTTTCTGTTTTGATAGGAAATTGATATATGCACATTTGGATCATGTGGTCCATTAAAATGCCCATTTTCAAGGGGGGTGGGAATCCATAGGCCATTGAAAACATGTGACTTTAAACCATGTGCATTTTTCAAAATCTTAAATAAAATTCATGATAATTGTAGGAAAATCTTCAAGTGTGAATTATTATGCTTCTAAATAGTTTTAATAGTTTTATACTATTTTACTGTTTGAATATGCCAGATATATACTAAATGACAAGTTAGACAAACTTAATTCAAATTAACATAAGCAGCTAATGGATATTTTGGCTCATATAGCTATAAAAGATGTTGAAAATATGATGATGTCAATCTCAATCTCCCCCCTCCTCCTTCTCATATTCCATCCATCATCTCTCCCATTCTGTCCTACAACATATACATGGAGAACAAGGCTCTAGAAGCTCTGAGTTTATAACATCACAGATCATTCTTCAAGAGTAAAGAACTTCTCTCTAGCTTTCCAATATCAAATTCCTTATAAAGACCTTGAGTAACCCAAACTGTCCAGCCTTGGACCAATACCTAAGGCAAAGGAATCGGGCATGAGGACTGGCCACGTCTGGTCCAGGTGTCCACCCTTTTGTTTGGAGTGTTGTCAATGTTGGCCCCACCAGAGCCAGTGTTGCTAAGGGATAGGAGTGGTGGTGGGCTGGAGCCAGCTCTAGCTCTCTGGCATTGACTGTGGGCATCTCTTCTCAATTCCAGATGGGTAGCCTGAGATCCGCCATGGTGGGAATATTTGCACAGCAGAAGTCAGCATACACAGCAATCCAGTACTTTTTTATCTTTCTGAGAACAGGTTGTTAAATATTTACTAGAAACTCCTGGATGAAAGCATTCCCCTAAAGGGCTGAAGTAAGGAAGACAAAGAGTACAGGGTAGAGACATCAGTATGCTATGAGCAGGCCCATTTGTGCCCTCTGAGTGCAACAAGAAGTAGTATTTATAAAACCAACAAATTATTACCGTTTACAATGAATTTTTTTGAACTGAATGCTGGGATTAAAGAGGTCTTTTTAAAATTCTACCTATTTTCAGTCTACTCTCAGCAGAGTTTGGGAATTGTTTTCTACATAGCAGTTACTTACCTGAGCAGTAGTCAAAGAGAGGAAAATAATATTAACATGTTCCAAGAAAAAAAGAATACTATCTGCACTCAGATAATTCTGTGAAAACATATCCTGTGTACCACAGCATTTCACTTGGAGTAAATTTCCTCAGGTCATTTATGGAAAATAACCTTATTGATGAGTCTGTCTTTGCCAAGGCAAGTATCAGCCCTGACGCATACACCCATGGTAAATACGGACATATTTAGATAAATACAATCAAAACTTTTTCAGACACCTACAGGCTTTATAACAGCATTCATGTCGCAAGTATAATTTGAACACTATCTACATTCCAGTAGATATTTTTATCATCTTATTTGATCCACAGGACAGCCCTATGAAACATGTGACATATGAGGACGCTGAGGCAGAAAGAAGATAAATAGCTCTGTCAAGGTCACATAGTCATTGAAAGGCATTGCCAGGAATCATATCCTGATGTAACACCAAATTCCATGCCTTCAACTGCCAACACACCGGCATGAAATGTGAGTGCTTCCCTTTTCTCCCACAGAACACATAGATCATTAAACTCTTATCAGGTTCATTGCATCTTTTATCTTTCAATGAGATATCGCTTATATTTCCTCTGAAGTCCTGTTCCAGCCAGGGTGTAGCCTTCAGACTTGGGTACAGGTGCTTTAACCCACTTTCACATTCTCTTTCATTTACTGGAGTTCATTGCTCACTCCCTGACACAGAGGTGGCCACGTTAACCCTTAGAACAACACGTGGCCGAGGAGAAGGTACAGGTGACTAGAGAGAGACGCTATTAGAAGAAACAGCTAATGATATCCCTGGGGGCATTTGCATTTTAAAAAGAATTACTGGAAAATTAGCCAATGCTACCCCTGGATCAAAGAGCTATTTTAAAGCAACAGAACTCTCAAATCAGACCAATTAGACAAATTTCTACTTTGACCAACTCTAAAATATCTGTTCACCTTTTTAATTATATTTAAAAGTTAGTGTGACTGAAACAAGGGGAGTGTCCTCAATCAGTACATAAACACAGTAATGAAAGCCACTGGGAACATAACATGGACATCCTTTCTTTCTTTCCCTCCTGACTAAAAGCCCTATGAGGGCAAGGACAGCAACTACTGTGTTCACCAATTCTTATTAAGCCCATGCCTCAATACCTAGCAATAGTACGCACTCAAAAAATAAATGCCAAATATATTGTGAATAAATAAATTCCCTATGTATAGCTTCTTTGAGTTACAGTTTTTTTTTATCATACTGTTATATTATTTGCAATTTTTTCTGTGAAATAGTAAACTATAAACTTATTGGAAAGGTTTTTAAACTTTGAACTGAAAGTAGTAACAACTTTCTGCCATCTCTCAAAATAATTAGAATAAGCCAGGGTCACAAAGTCAATGAGAAATCACTGCTACAGGTAGTTATGCAAAAAGGTTTAAATACTTTTAAAACACTACTTTTTAGCCTTCAAGATGAAGGTTTCGTTACCCTCACGAAAGCTGTGCATGTGAACAAATGTAGTCTGGAAAAAGAGAAATTTGAGTAATAATGGCCAGAGAACAGAGGGATTCAGACCTGAATGATCCCCACAGGTGGCTAACTGCACATCTGTCACAGTGACAGCAGCAACCACTCTGCTGGGACAGAAGAGCTGCACTGATTTCCGCTCGACATGCTTCTGCTAAAATAGATTAATTCTTGCTCATCAGAATCTGATTTGGGCTCCGGCTTAGCCAGCTAATTTTCAGCCTATGGGAATAAAGGCACGGTAACTCTTGATCATTTCATGGAAAAGAACCCCACAAAGATGAAAGAAAAACAACACACCAAGAGGCTACCGATGTCAAATATTTCCTGCCTCTCTAGCCCATTAAACATCATCTGGTTGGGGTTTACTTTTAAAGGCATAATTCCCCTAGCAATTAGGAGTGGGATTGCTAGGATGCATGCTTTACTATTAGGAAAAACGTCACTGGAGCAAGGCTAATTAAACCTTTGCTTTTCATCACAGTCTAGCTCTGGTTGCTACATTTCTCTGTGATTTGAAGCAATGGTCTTGTGCTGTGTTTTATTTCCAAAGAAATATAGGGTGCTTTAGAGCAAATGGCAGTAAGCAGAAAGGAATATTTCAGTAGGAATTTGATTTTTAAGGAAGTAGTAATTGGTGGTTTTTCTTCACTGTATTTCTCATATTAAAATGCCCATGCTTTCTTCATAACCAATTGTCTCAAATACGCATGTATTCATTAAATGCATATATGTCTTCCAGAGGCATTTTGTCAGACACTGAACACAAAATAGTGACTAGATCCTGTGCCTTGCCCTCCAGGTTACCAAATCCACCGGGGAGACACTGAGATACGTGCTATTAAAAGGAGGTAAGTACAAGGTGCTATGGAAACCCTATGTCTGGGGAAGCTAAAGGAGGCAGCCCACAGGCAGTCACCATCTAGCTGAGTTTTGATATATAAGTAGGACTTGACCACGATTATGAACTTCCAGTTAAACCTGGCAAAACACAGTTCCCTCATGGAACTCCTCTTTGGGGATTTATTTTTAAATGCGCTCTTTATTTTGGAGTAATTTTATAGATTTACAAAAGGTTACAAAGATAATACAATTTCCCTTAATATTATTATCTTACTTGACCATGGTACATTTATCAAAACTGAGAAGTTGCCCTAGCCAGTGTGGCTCTGTTGGTTGAGCATCCTCCCATGCACCAAGGGGTGCAGGATTGATTCCTGGTCAGGGCACATGCCCATGTTGCTGTTTCTATCCCCAGTACGGGGTGTGCAGGAGGCAGTCAATGGATGATGGATGCTTCTCTCTCATTGATGTTTCTCTCTCCCTCTCCTTTTCTCTTTCTCTTACAAAAAAAAATCAACAATCAATAAAACATATTTAGAAAAAAACTAAAGTTAACATTGGTATGGTACTATTAAGTAAAAAACAGACATCATTCACATTTCACCTTTTTTTTCTCACTTATGTCCTTCTTTCTGTTCCAGGATTCAATTCAGGACAGATACACCATTGCATTTAGTTGACAGGTCTTTTTAGCCTGCTCCAATATATGGCAGTCATGCCCTTTGTTAAAGCTTTCAAATTCATTAAGATTGATCTTGAAATCCTTTTGGTTGGGTTGATAGTTCATGGATAAGAGACTAAAGGCATGAATCTACCCCTATCTCCAAGAAACTTGCTCAAGTCACCTGTAATTAAGTTTAGAGGAAGAGGCATGCCTTAAAAAAGAATTTTGAGAGCCCTTGGCCCAGTGGCTCAGTTGGTTGGAGCATCATCCCACACACCAAGAAAGGATTCTGATCCAATTCCTATCTAAGTTGCAGGTTTGATCCCCGGTTGGGACACATGTGGGAGGCAACTTATTGATGTTTCTCTCTCACATCTATGTTTCTCTCTCTCTCTAAAAAATGAATAAAAACATATCCTCAGGTGAGGATTTAAAAAAATTGTGAATAAAGCTATAGGCACATAAAAGTGGGCTGGAATCAAATAAATAAAAAAAGCCTCATTCTGAAAGTATTATACCACTTAGGAATAAATCTGACTGTGACGGTTCTTAACTAAAAATGACCCCGGGGGCCCTCAATATTCCATGTAGGCTGAGAAAGCTGCTTAGCCCTAAGAGGACATATTTTTCAACGTCCTCTTCAACTATAGCCAAGAAGGATATGGGGGAAATGAACATTTTCTGGAGGGTAGAGTCAAGAGCCACAGAGGATAACAGACCAGGAGCTTATTCTGTGGGAATAGAAGAGGAATCTAATCAAGAGTAGACCTCATGCTCAGAGAGGGGAGCGGGTGGGGGAGGCTTGAAACATTTACCCAATATGATCTCATAATTGCTGCATGCCTCTCCTCATTTCTCCTTCTAAAAGAGGATATTTGCTGCAGTTATCCTCTCTCTCCTGTCATTACATTGTGGATGTGTGGAGTCTCTTGATGAAGAGAAACTACTCAGACATGATGTAGTAAGGACAAACACAAAATTGTTTACTTTCATCTTGATACTGTTCCTGGACTTGGGATTTTTTCATCTGGGAGAGAAATGTTTTATGTGCAGAACAGAGGGAAGCAAATGTTTGTGAGTGAGATTGGAGACTTCTAGATTGTGTTTTACACTATTCTTCATTTCCAGTCTTTCTCTGAGGGCAATTATACATTCCTCCCTGGTGACCTAGGCTCGGTCAGGTGACTTGCTTGGGACCATGAAATATGAACAGATGCTTTAATAGCCATCAGTGGTTCTCTTGTGCTCTATTTTCCCTGTGCCATGAACTCAGCTATATCCAAATGGGAGTACTCCATCAACCTGGATCTCGCAGCAAAGATGACATGAAGCAGAGCTTCAGCCAACCAATAATGGACTCTGCAGAAGTCAGAAATTAATCTTTGTTGTTATAAGCCTATGAGTTTTTGAAGCCGCTGTTGCTTTCTCCTGTTCTCATGACATCAATGAGGTTGGGAAGAGACCTGTGGAAGCTTAGCTCATCTGGTTTCCACTTCACCTAGGGATCAGGATGTATTCCTAGGAAACCACACAGAGATGAAAACCCTACTTTGAGAAATTAGGAGAACTTTTGGTATAATTCCTGTGCTTTTTTCAAACTAGAAAACTGAAGTTACTCTTTTTTAAAAAATATTTATTGTTGAAAGTATTACATATGTCCCCCTTTTTCCCACAATTTCCCCTTCTAGCCAGTCCCCACCCCTCACCCCAGGCCAATGACCTGGTCATTACCCATTATGGCATCATTCTCTTTAGCATATTAGCTCTTTATTAGTATAGACAGATGTTCTTTGGCTAATCCCTTCATCTACTTTTATCCAGTCTCCCTCCTCCCTTCCCTCTGACAACTGTCAGTCTGTTCCCCGTATCCATATCCATGCTGTCTCTTTTGTTCATTAGTTTATTTTGTTCATTAGGTTACACATAGGAATGAGATAATGTGATACTTGTCTTTCTCTACTACTTGAGTATCTCTTGAAGATACTCTTATGGTAGCCCAGAAACAAAAGGCTTGAGTGCCTAAGACAACTGGAAGAAGCCTTTACTGTAGAGCTAGTTCCCCATTTATTGGCTTCTAAACTGTCACTAGCTACTTGTTGAGTCCACTAGCTTGTCACTGCAGTGGGACCTAGGGAAAACAGAGCTAAAAGAGCTCAAAATATTTATCCAGAAAAGAAACAATAATAACAACCTTGCCTGTCTGGTGAATGGGGAGGAAGGCTGGATTACTGAAACATCCTATCTAATAAAGAGGGAATATGCTAATTGACTGCCCTGCCCTCAAAGATGGCAGCGCCCACAGCCAATAAGGAGGGAATATGCTAATTGACTGCCATACCCTCAAAGATGGCAGCACCCACAGCCACAAGATGGTGGTGCACAGTCCTCTCAGCCCCACCAGCTCCACATGCCTGCCTTGGGAGAACCCCAGTCCCCTCAGCCCCCCAGCCACCCAGAGCCACCCAAGGCTTGTGCTGCCGACAGTGGCAGCAGCAGAGGTGTGATGGGGGCGTCACCTTCCCCTGATCACCAGGTCGCCTCCTGCCCCTGAGGGCTCCTAGACTGTGAGAGGGGGCAGGCCAGGCTGAGGGACCCTCCCTCCAGTGCATGAATTTTCATGCACCAGGCCTCTAGTTTGATATATAAATTCTTTTAAATTTTATTTTCCAAGTACAGTTTGTAGTTGTGTATTAGCTTCAGGTGTAGAGCCCAGCAGTTAGATAATCATATACTTTATAAAGTGTCTCCCCCTCTCCCCCCGATATTTTAAGTACCCAGCTGGCACCATTCATAGTTATTGCAATATTGTTGACTATTTTCCATGTGAAAACTTTTGCTTTATAAAGCATGTCATTAAATTGAAATGTTATAGCATACTAGAGGCCTGGTGCATGAATTCATGCACCAGTGGGTTTCCTCAGCCTGGCCTGTGGGATAGGGTGAAACCAGCTCTCTGATATCCCCTGAGGGGTTCTGGATTCTGAGAGGGTGCAGGCCAGGCTGAGGTACCCCACTGATGCACTATCAAAGCTGGGGGTTGATGCAGGAGGTTGGCCAGCCTGGGAGAGGCCATAAGAGGGCTCCAGGACATGTCCAGCCCATCTTGCTCAGTCCCAATCAGTCGAACCCCAGCAGCAAGCTAAACCACTGGTCCAAGCATCTTCCCCCGATGGTCAGTGCACGTCATATTGAGCAGTTGAATGGCCTTAGCATATCATTAGCATATTATGTTTTGATTGATTGAATGGACAACTGGACACTTAGCATATTAGGCTTTTATTATATAAGACTAGAGGCCTGGTGGACAAAATTTGTGCACTGGGGTGGGGTGTCCCTCAGCCCAGCCTGCCCCCTCTCCAATCTGGGACCCCTCGGGGGATGTCCGACTGTCAGTTTAGGCCCGATCCCTGCAGCAGTCGGACATCCCTCTCACAACCCGGGACTGCTGTGAACTACTGCCCTGCCAACCTGATTGACACCTAATTGCTCCCCTGCTGGCCCGATGGCCCCCAACTGCCCACCCCTGCTGACCCGATGGCCCCCAACTGCCCTCCCCTGCTGGCCCGATCACCCCCAACTGCCCTCCCCTGCAGGTCTGGTCACCCTCAACTGCCCTCCCCTGCCTCTGCCTCGGCCCCTGCCACTGTGGCTTTGTCCAGAAAGATGTCCGGAAATGTCCAGAAGATGTCCAGGCTAATTAGCATATTACCTTTTTAGTAGTATAGATGGTGTAGCTCAGTGGTTAGGGGGTAAGATCCTGGAGCCAGACGGCTCAGGTCAGCTCTTATTAGCTGCATGGTTGTTTTAGGTGGGTTCCTGGTAAACAACGCTTATTGGAGGTTCTCTGGGGATCAACACTTGTGAGGGAGTGAGGGGAGCAGGGCCAAGTGAAAGGAATAACTGGACTGTTAGGTAGTTGCATCAGAGGCCCTAGCTGATCCCCATGGGGAGCTGTGGAGCTGCAGTGGCCTTTCAGAAATGTCCTGAATAGACATAAGTGACACTGAATACAGGATGGGAATAACCTTGGATGAAGCAACTTTCTGTGGCCAAAGAAAATTTCTGGGAAGGCCACCACAGCACTAGTTACCACAAACAAGTTACTTAACCTCCCTGCCCCTTGGTTTCTTCATTGATAAAATGGGAGAAATAATAGTACCTCTCTCAGCGGGTTGTTATGAAGATAATTCGGAACATTGCCTATCACATGGTGAGATTATGTAAGTGATTTGTTAAATAAAAAAATGTCCACTAGAGATTTTCAAATATACTTTAACAAATAAAGAGAGGATTTTTAAAATTAGTTATTGTTTCTATGGACATAGTCACTTTGAAGTACATTTAAATATTTGAACGCAATTAATTCTCAAGTAGCTTAGAAGTTCTCCATGAAAGTACTAAGAAAAATATTCATTTGCTCGGGAGCTGCTTTTTAACAATCATGCAAATATAAAATTTATCTCGGACTATAATCAAATTAGTATATATTTTGAATTGCTGAAATATGAATTAAAGACATAATTTTTGACAGGTGCTGCAATAAATATCTTATATGCATTTTCTCATTTCTCATTATAACCAATCTGAGAGATAGATACTATACAGTTACTACCTCTATGTACGGAAGGGAACCTGAAACTCAGAAGGTTTTGCAAGACTGGAATTCAAAACTGACTCCTAAGGCTTACTCTTAACCATCGCACTCTCCTTTTTTCCATATAACTAACCCACACCACCAGCTCTTCCAAGTGTTTGAAATATTTTATTACTGAAGCATTGCACTCAAAGAAAACGTGGCCTGCTAGTGCTATCCTTCACAAAGATTCTTAAATAACCCAACATAACCATTCCGCCACAGCGTTTTTGCTTTTGTTTTCTTTTTAGCTTCTTAACAGAAGACTCAAGCCTCTCGTCTCAGATAATAAGTAATTAAGATACTGAAATGTTAAACCTAACTTGTATCCATGATGAGGACGTCAGCTTGCATGTTATTCTAGAACCATTATATAAAAAGATACATTTTTATATTGAGTTACATTTTTAGTATGAGGATATGTAACATAGCATCTACACCAGTGATGACGAATCTATGACACGCGTGTCAGAGGTGACACACAAACTCATTTTTTTGGTTGATTTTTCTTTGTTAAATGGCATTTCAATATATAAAATAAATATCAAAACTATAAGTCTTTGTTTTACTATAGTTGCAAATATCAAAAAATTTCTATACGTGACACGGCACCAGATTAAGTTAGGGTTTTTCAAAATGCTGACACGCTGAGCTCAAAAGGTTCGTCATCACTGATCTATACTCAGCATGTTTTCAATCATAGTATCTAATCACAATCTGACCCTTAAAAAAGCTAATCCTTTAAAAACAGTTTACATATAGTCACTAATCCACTAATTCATAGCTACTTGTAGTTCTGCCAAAGTCAGCAATTGTGTCTGCCAGTTGAGAAACCTAATCGATAATTGAAGCTCCACAACTGCTAATGCTCAACCGATGCCCCCTGTTGACAATTCTACCACTGAGTGTCAATGTTTGAAATACCCTGACTAAGCTGAATTTTTACCAGGTCAGGCTGACATATTAGGTTAAGTTAAATAGGATGAAAGAAATCAGCCGTATTCCAGGTACTTGGGGGTGGTTGTTTTCAAAACAGAACATATTACTGTGGTATTTCCTTCCAAACTCCAATCTTCCCATCCCCTCACACCACCTCTGATTAGTTCAGGTAGTAGACTGAGATACCTTAAGCTCAGAAAAGATAAACCCCTGCCTGACTGGTATGGCTTAGTGTTTGAGGATCGACCTATAAACCAGGAGGTCAGGGCTTGATTCCAAGGCATATTCCTGGGTTGTAGGTTTGATCCCCAGTGGAGAGGCATGCAGAAGGCAGCCCATCAATGATTCTCTCTCGTCATTGATGTTCCTACCTCTCTTTCCTTCTCCCTTCCTCTCTTAAATCAATAAAAATATATTATTAAAAAAAAGAAAAGATACCCCCCCCCAGCCTAACCTCCCTAAATACTAATCAAATTCTCTTCAGGCAGTGATTGATCTAAGTATAGGTACGTAATTCAGATTTACCCAATGAGACATAAGGGGAAGTCTACTGGGCAGACTCCTATCCCAAATATAAAGGCCAACCCTAGCTAAGAAGAAACGCTTTGCCTGTCTACTCATTTCTTCATGCTTTAATATAACTGTAAGTGTAATCGCTATCTTGTGAGCATAGCGATGAAGAGCCAACAATGGAAGAGCCAACAGGATCTCAGAAAGGCCAGCTCTGACAGCATCTACACACTGAACAAAAGCCAGAAGCTATCTAGCCCAGCCTATTTCAGCCAAAATTGAAATTCAGTTCTTCCAAACACATGCTGACTGATACAACTCCCACGCTCCACTCCATCTCTCCCTCTCACTTCTATGCCCCAACATTCTGTTAGCTGCCTTTTACATTGTCGAGAGTAATCTCATTTGTATTTGGTTCCATAACAATTTTTAAGGTTCTGTGTTATGTCTATGGGTTGCTTCTGAATGAAACCAATAAATAGTGTTTCCATTATGATGGCTGTGTTAATATTCTAGTAGAACCAAGAATTGGACGACAATTACAAATCCAAAATAGTTATGCCTAAGCCACTTAAAGGAAATTAGTAAATTCTGTTTCCTTATATTTCATAAATAGCTAAAAATGTGTCTACTATATACTTGGAGTAGTTAGTGCTAATAAACATAAACATAAGCCTTTTTCACCATATCCCCAATATATTCCAGATTCTTATTTTTTGGAGTCTAATACATTCTTTTTAAAAAATATATATTTTATTAATTTTTTACAGAGAAGAAAGGAGAGGGATAGAGAGTTAGAAACATTGATAGACTGCCTTCTGCATACCTCCTATTGGGGATGTGCCCAACAACCAAGGCACATGCCCTTGACCGGAATCGAATCTGGGACCTTTCTGTCAGTAGGTCTACTCTTGATCCACTGAGCCAAACCGGCCAGGGCATGGAGTCTAATAGATTCTTTTCCTTAAAGTTGGCTAACTTCTACTCCAAATTGAACTGATTTCTTAATATTTGAACTATGACTTTCTTGTGCAACTTTTGTTTTTCCAGAATTTTCTAATTGCTTTTTTTTCAATACCTTTATCTTATACTCAAGTTTTCAAAGTTTGGGGTTATTTTATCCATTTAATGGTTTGCTTTTTTTATGTGCTTTTCCAAAGCCCTTTGTCCTTCTATTTTAGTTTAATTGGTTTTCCTCTAGACCTAATGCACACCTATCATTCTGAGACTTACTGTTCAACAAGATTGAGTCAACTGTTTTTTTGTTGACTCTGGTCTCAGTATAATTTCTCAGTGAGGTATATTCTTGGGTGATTTTCTAAAAACAGGTGAGTATAAGATACACTGTTTGGAATTTGATTATTTATAAATAATTTGTTTTGCCTTACACTTGATTTGTAGGTTAGTTGGATCTAGAATTTTAGGTTTAAAATAATGTTCCCCTAAAACTTTTAAGGCATTACACTATCATCTACATCCAATTTTGCTGTCACCAGCTTGGTTTTTATTTTTCTGTATGTGATCTCTTTTTCTGGACCACTTTCAGATATTTTTATTCTTGGTTATCTGAAATTCCACAATGCTATGTATATATATATTTTTAATTGTCTGTTGTTCTAGGCATTCAGATTTTTATATGAAGATGTGTATCTGCCTTCATTTCTGAAAAAAATTCTTTATTATTTTATAGATTGATACCCTTTATCTTTTCCTACATATTTTTCTCTTTTCTTTTGATCCTATATTTTGGGATATTTTATAATCTTCCAATTATTCTTAAATTTTTAAAAATGGAACTAATATTTTTAACATCCAGTGTTCTCTTTCATTCTTTGACTGTTCTCTATGCTCCTATTCCAATTTTGTACAGGTAGTGTTTTTCCAAGTATAAAGCAAATTAGAATGATTTCTTAAAAAGTTATCTTCTACTCTTTGAAATACTTATTTTCAGAAGGTTGATTTCTTCTACTGTCAGTCTTTCTCAGTAGTACTTAAAAGATTTCTTCAAATGTTTTGTGATTCTTATTCTGCATACACATCTTCACATTTTAGAATGAGAGAAAAGTATTCGACAGGGTGCTTTGTGTCTGTGAGTGAGTTGTTGACGTTAAGGCCTGGGTGTACAGAAAGATAATTATTCATTAATGCTATATTAACTATTTTTTTAAAAAAACAGGGTTCCCAATTTCCCCCAAGGCAATTTTTTCAATTATCTTAGAGAAGAATTTTAAATATTTTTTAATTGTTTTCAGAGAGAAGAAGGGAGAGGGAGAGATAGAAACATCAATAATGAGAGAGAATTATTGGCTGGCTGCCTCTTGCATGCCCCCTACTGATTGAGCCTGCAACCTGGGCATGTGCCCTGACCAGAAATCAAATATGACCTCTGGTTGATAGGTAGATGCTCAACCATTGAGCCACACTGGCCGGCCAGAACTCTAATTTTTTACTTAAGGATAAGAGCTTGCCATTAGGCTAACTGTCATGTAGAGGTGGGAGTGGGTTCTATACACACACACATCCTATTAGTCTCCACTCTCAGCCAGCTCCACTTCCCATTCCCATTCTTGGTGCTACTTACAAAGTCTTAGTCTGAACATAACTGAGATTCTCCGGGCCATTGCAAGCATGTCAAACTCGCAGCCCACGGGCCGCATGCAGCCCACAACAAATACTTTTGCAGCCCAGCCAATATAACAGTATGTAAGAAACGTCTTAATAAAAATTTTGTAACTTAATTTTCACAATATTCTGTTATACATAATTATTAATAATTATGTGTAGCTCATCATGCAAACTTGCATTTACCTGTTATTAGGATTTTGTGGGAGTCTCTGGTCCACCTGTGTCACATTCCATACTTTTTTTATTCCTATAAGTGGGGCCTTGACTTATGAGTGTCCCGACTAACGAGTTTTTTGAGATACCAGCTGTCTCTCCGCCTATTTTTTGCATTGAGTTGATAGAGTAATTTGAGTTAACGAGCTCCTTAACGAGCTCGGTCTCTGAATGAATTAAACTCGTAAGTCAAAGCCCCACTGTACAATCATTTTAATGAAGTCGTATTAACAAGTCTTAGTATAACAGTTTGTACAGAAGTTACTTTAAAAAAATTGTCTTGATGGTAGGGGAGGGAGAATATATTTCAACAGGCAAACCTAGGGGCAGAGGCTAGTTGAGTAATCCAGGATGAAGGTGAAGGCCATCTAGACTAAAATATTTATAAAAAGTTAATTATTTATGTCCACTAAGGAGATAGTATAGAATCAAACTAGTGATTCGTTGAATGAGTGAAAGAAAAAGAGGTGGGAATTAAGACTGACATTCAGGCCTCTGGCTGAAGCAACTATGTGACATAAGGAATATGAGATAGTGTTCTGATGGGATAGGTGAATGAGTTTGATTTGGATGTAACATGTGTTGTTTAAGGCCAAATATTCTGAAATCAGTTGCATATATAAGTTCAGGCGAGGGCTCTGGGCTGAATGTGCAGATTTAGTAGTTATTAGCTTACAAATGCTATTTGCTGCCAGGGGAATGGGTCTGATTGTCCTGATAGAACATAAAAGGTAGGAATCAGGCGTCAGGCAGAATCCTGAAGAACAGTAATCCTAACATTAATGTGAAGAAGAGGAAGAAGAGCTCACAAAAGCATCTGAGAAGGAACAGAAAGAGAGGGAGTACTAACAAAGCACTGATCTCTAATTGTTTGAGGAAGGGGGAAAAAGGCATGAAAAATTCTAAGAGTCAGGCAGAAATACAAGGTGTTCCCCAAAAATGAATACACATTTTAACAGCTGATAGCTCAATTTTGAAAATGAAATGTATTTGAATGAACACTGCCTTTATAATTATTCAGAGTGTGTGTATAACATGTGGGGACACCCTATATGTGAGAAAATCCAGGGGCCTGAAGTATCCAGACACTCTATTGTCCACCCAATGTACCCACTTGACAATACCCAGCTCTGAACCAGTCCAACCACCATCCCTTCCATAACACTTACTCACCTTACAAAGTGATCACTGAGAAATCTAGTAGCCACCTGTCACTGTACAAAGTTATTACAACACGACTGACTATATTCCCTGGGCTTATACCCTCATCCCTGTGACTTATTTTATAATTGAAATGTTGTGCCTCTTATTCCACTTCACCTTTTTCACCCATCCTGCCACCCCCCTCCCTCTGGCAACCACCCATTTAAGAAGCTGTATCTATTAGCTTTGACCTAGAAAAGAGTCAGGGACATAGTAGATCCAATAATGATAAAACAAATGCATGGCAATTCTCTGCCCTGCACCATTCTATTTTACCCCTCCCAGATTTTAATGTCTTTATTTATTTTCTTAATTCCTGTCCAGACACCATTTGTCTGGCAAACATTATTTTTCTTTTCACCCAAACAGAAAGCCTTAGAAGCTTTCCCTGACAATTTGGCCTCTCAAACTCAAAAGGAATGGACAACTTCCTCATGTGGGCCTCCACTGTACCTGCCACATGTTTGTATCATAGCACTAAGATTTTATTTCACAGCTCTGTCTGCATGTACTTCCTTCCCCCTTGACTGTCAGGTACTTGAAGTTAGGAATCAGGTCTCATTCTTGGTTCTCCAGCAACTACCCATTCAAATCTTATAAATTGATGAATGAACAAAAATAGAACATAGTGCAATATTTTCTGGTGGCCCCATATTACCATTTTGAGCATTAACCTCAATACTCTTTAGTTTTGAGACATTTAATCAATAGATTTCAATTACTATAAAATCAATACATTTTACTTTTAAGACCTGTTGTGCTATCCTAGCTTCCATACTAAATAGCCTTATTTTTAACTTCTTAAGTATGTTTTATACTATATATATACACACACACACACACACACACAACACACACACTCACACACACACACGCGCACACACACACATCTTCTCTCTTCCTATCAGGACTAAACTATTAGTCTTACTAACTCAGCTTTCCTATCAATTTTCTTTGTTGTTTCTCATCTCCTATGTTTTGAGAAATCTATAGATGGCCAAGACTAACAAATTCAAGCATTTTGAATAAAATGGATTCTGAGTGACAATTTGGGTTCTTCTCCCTGAACTATGGTGCTCAAGCTGGGATGCCTAGACCTTGAGACAGCTGGTTTTGGAGTTCAAGGTTTCTGAGTTTTACTTCCATGTTCTCTGGCAGGTTAGATAGCATAATGAAGAACTGCTGAGGTGCACATCTCCTTTTTATAATATGCTATAGAGAATTAGACCCGAATTTCTTAACTCAGTTATTGTTGCGCATGGCAATACTTGATGAATTCTCTGTGGAAAAATTACAAATTCTCTCATGTGATGATCAATTCTGACTGTCTTCTGCTACTTCGTCCAGTTCAGTGATAGAATCAAATACCATCCCATACCCCTTATTAAATCCACTACCAGCACCACTATCATGATGCTCAGAGTTCTTGCCTCGATTTACATTTCCAGATTGAAAGATCATTTTGGCCATTGTCCCTGCCTTACTATCTCTTTTTTTTTTTTTTCACTTCAGTGTATCCTTTTATTGCTATTGGTGGTTCTTTCTCATCCCTTCTATTTGCTGCCCCCCCTCACACCCACACTCGCTAATTATAGCTTAGGGGTGAATGGAAATTTCCTGGAGCTGTAAATATCACATTCAGTCCTGAGTAGGTCCAACAGGAAGCTTATGTCAGATGTCATCTGTGGTGTACATTCCCGGATCTTGCTCATTTGAATACTTATTATTACTTATTATGAATCCGATGCACGGATTCATGCACATTGAAAGGAAATTAATTAGAAGGTGGCTAGCAGGATGGGACTGGGTGAGATAAGCCAGACATACCCTGGAGCCAACCCCCTGCAGTCCCTCCCTGGCTGGCCGCATCTGGGTTGGCGCTGGGGCTCGAAGGGTGTCTGCAGAGTGAGCGGGATCCCTCTGGCAGGGGGGGTCCCTCAGCCTGGCTTGCGGGGATAAGGCCAAAACCAGCAGTCCAACATCCCCCAAAGAGTCTCCGAGTGCGAGAGGGCACTTTGCAAAGTTGCTGTTGCTCAGCAACTGCTGCAATGTCAGACCCCTGGTGGTCATTGTGCATCATAGGTACCAGTTGGATGGTCACTTAGGCATATATATATTCTTGCAGTCTGGGACCCCTCAGGAGATAACACCCTGCTGGCTTAGGCCTGCTCCCGGGTGGCAGAGGGCAGGCCCAATCCCTAGGTGCAGCCCCTGGTCGGGCTCAGAGCAGGGCTGATTGGGGAGTTGGGGTGCCACCCCGTCATGCACAGAGCAGGGCGGATTGAGAGGTTGCGATGCCACCCTCAGTCACGCTCAGGTAGGGCCAATTGGGGGGTTGGGGCACTGCCCCCTGTCACACTCAAGGCAGAGTCGATGGGGTG
>NW_006295261.1:806413-825777 GCF_000327345.1 Myotis davidii | reverse complement strand
GCCTCATGTTAGTTTCAAGCTGCCTGGCTGCCGGCCGCCATCTTGGCTGTCAGTTAATTTGCATATTGCCCTGATTAGCCAATGGGAAGGGTAGCGGAGGTACAGCTAATTACCATGTTTCTCTTTTATTAGATAGGATAGATTGTTGTTGTTGTTAATCCTCACCTGAAGATATATTTTCTACTAGGGGCTCAGCTCAGTGCATGAATTCATGCACCTTGAAAGGAACTGTGGGCTGTGAGGCTGTGGTAGGCACAGGGGCAGGTCTTGGCCCATCCTCTGCGCCCCTGCCCAGCCCTCCTCCCGCAGGCCCCCAGGCCCCTGTCTGCTGGCAGCCCCGCTCCTACTGCTGCCTCTCCCATATGCTGATGGCACCAGCCCCGCTTGCACCCACTGAAGATGCAGCCGATTGAGGCCAGTGCCAGCAGGAGTGTGAATGGGGCTAGTGCAGTCAGCAGGTGTGAGCGGCGGCTGCTACTCCAATTGCCCCTCAGGAGCAGGAGGAGGTGGAGAAGCCCTTAGGGACGATCAGGGCTGGCAGTCACCACTCACACCCACTGATAGCGCCAAGTGATTGGGACCGGTGCCGGACACCAGCAACAGGTGCAAGTGGAGCTGTCATTAGCAGCAGGTATGAGCAGTGGCTGCCAGCCTCAATCTCCCATCAGGAGCAGGGGGAGGTGGAGAAGGCCTGAGGGGTGATTGGAGTTAGCAGCTGCCACTCGCACCCGCTGATGGCACTGAGCAATTGGGGCCAGTGCTAGGCACCAGCAGTGTATGTGAGCACCAGGTGGGACTGCAGCACACCGGAGCAAAGAATTTTCAGTAACCACCAGAGGCTTGCCCCAAGGATAGCGACTGGTCCCTCACCTTGGTCTGGTGCCCCTGCTCCACCATCCCACCGTGGCTGATGCTCACCATGTTCTACGCACGCCCCCTGGTGGTCAGCACACATCATGGTGACCAGTTGTTCAGTTGTTTGGTTGTTCCACCATTTGGTCTATTTGCATATTAGCCTTTTATTATATATGATTGCTTTTTCAAAGAGAGAGTGGAAGGGAAGGAGGGATGGGGGAGAGAGGGAGACACACACACATCAATGTGAGAGAGTCATATCTATTGGTTGCCTTCCACACATACTCTGACCAGGGGCAGGGAGGAACCCGCAACCCAGGTATGTGTTCTTGATCAGGAATCGAACATGCAACCCTTTGGTCCTAGGACTGACACTCTAACCACTGAGCAACACTGATCAGGGCTGAATACTTTTTAAAAATAATATGTCTTATTGATTTCAGTAATAGGGAGAGAGAGAGAGAGAGAGAGAGAGAGAGAGAGAGAGAGAGAGAGAGAGAGAGAAAACACCGATGAGAGAGAAACATTGATTGATGCCTCCTGCACAACTCGCCCTGGGGATGGAGCCCCAACCCCATGCATATGCCCTGACTGGGAGGGGAACAGGCGTCCTCCTGGTGCATGGGGTGATGCGAAGACGCTCAACCAACTAAGCTACACCAGCTGGGCGAATACTTATTTTTTAATAAGTGCTTTGCTTAGCAGGTTTTTTTTTTTTTTTTTTTTTTGCTTTGAGAAGTAATTCAACATATACAGTATTGGGAAAAAGAATATAAATGGAGCCACTTCAAAGTGGAGTTTGAGCTGCCATCGCAGAGGAATTGCCTTGCTCATCTTGCTCCTCAAACCTTTGGGATGTTAAAACCGGGCAATATAACCTTTGCTCTGGGCCTAAAGCAACACTGTATTCCAAGCAACTGCTTGCCAAGGTAACAGGAAAGCAGACATTCTGATTACCAGGCTGAAAATTCTAGGCATTCTTTAAAATTAGCATCACTATGTTAGCTTAACTGTACCGATAGCAATTCCTTTCTTCTCTTTCTGTAATGGTTCCCCTTCCCTTGCACATAAATACTTCTTGCCTTCACCTCCTAATTTAACACTATTTGGGTTCTGCCTGAATCGGTGCTTTCTGGGTCATTCTTCATTTGGATCTCAAGTGAACTTTTGTTGCCTCTCATTTGGCCTTTTATTTTGAAGTTAGGAACCTGAAGTGAACTCACCTTGATGGACTGAGGTCTCCTGGAACCAGGGATGATATCTACAGAGATGTGTTTGCATCCACTGCTTCTGCAGACCACGCCTCTTGACCCTGGAGCCTTCCTGGGTTCAGACCTCCCTCCTTTGGGTTGAAGTTGGAGCCTTTCCCTGAAATTGGGAGGGATCTTCCCTGGGGGAATAGTAGCCTCGGGAGGGGTGTCCCACTGGCCTCCTATATGGAGTTGCCAGTGGGAGGGGCTCTTTTCAGGAAGAAACCCCCCTCACCTGGGCAAGGCTGCCCGGGAGGTGAACCACTCAGTTTGCTACCGTAGGAGGGATTTCCTGCCCTCAAGAGGAGACCTTCTTCACCTGTGGAACGCTGCCCTGGAAGTGAGCGGCTCAAACTTGCAACGGCCTGAGAAAGAATGCTTCTCCCCTCAGAAGGGGCTTTTCATGCTGTGAGAAGTCCCCTGGAGACAGCAGCTCACAGGGATTCTTCCTGGGTGGGGGAACCCTCATTTGGTTGTGCCTTCCTTTGTTTCTTTTCCTTGTCTCTGTTGTTCTGTTGTCCTAGAAAGACGGTTCTCTGGGGAGTTCACAGGCATCGACCCTATAAACCTGTTGCCCAGGCCAGCCCTCTGCAAACTGAAGAGCTTGTGGACACTTTGCTGTGGGTCTATGTTAAAACCGGGTGCGCTTTTTCCTTTCTTCATGTTCTACGTGGGGAGAGTTTGGCTAAAATATCTCTCTGGTCTCCACCACCTGGAGGTGCACTTCCCCAGGTGCACCTGGTGGGCAGTCCAGTACCCTGAGGATTCCTGGCAGCTGTGTCCCGAGAAAGGAGAGCATAGGGATTGCTCTCAGGCGTGACTGGTCGCTGTAACCAGTCCACGGGTATCTTTGTGCCATTTTACCAGACCATGCCAGCTCCCAGGGAAGTTGGTCATGAGGGGTCTGAGTTCATAAGGGGTCTTAACCTTTGTTGCTTTACTGCCTCCAGCAAGGAAGGATTTTTACTGTCTTAAAGTACTCAGGGAGGGAATTTTCTGCATCTTGATCTTTGTCTTTAGTGAAACCATAAAAGGCTGATTGCTTTGACTTGCCGTTGAGATTAATAGGTCCTACTGTCAACAGCCAGACAATGGATGCTTTCAATTGGAAAAACCTGCAAATTAGGACTTTTTTTAGAGAGCTCTCATCATAACAACTGTTCTCTTGGTACCTACCATTTTCAAAACTTGATACAAAGAAATATAATGGCTAGCCTCCTTGATTTGAGTGACTGAAACTATGTAAGAGGTTTTACTAAAGAAAGGTAATGCAGTCAGATAAGCGAATCAACCTATGCTATCATTTAGCTGGCAACTCAATCCTTTGAGGAATTGAACAGTTTAATCCTCCTGCCTGGAGTGGTTAAAGGCAATCTGGGGTCAAGGATTCTGATTTACTCATCTCTGTATTCCCCACAGCCCCCAGGAGTAAAACTGAGGCAAGTTAGTAAGAAACTAGGAAAATTCCTTGGCAAGTGGAATAGGGAAACTGAGATATATACCTAAACAAAAACAAAACACTGGCCAGGCAATGTACAGCCAGGTACAAGGCCCTGAGTGCCTGGCAGGGGCCAAAGCTGGAGAGCGAGCTTTCCTCCCCTGATCTGTCATATTGCTGGTCAAGTGGTGTGGACGCCCTGACCTTTCCTCCCTAGAGATGACACCTAGGCTTCAGTCACTGAGCTCCAGGCCCAGAAAAGCAGCAAAACCAGACAAGGGACTCCTAGGCTGACCGCAGGACCAGCTGCATTAACTAATGAGCCCCTGCCGACGCCTGTGAAAGGGTCGGTCGATCCCCCAAAGGGGTCGCGACCCACATATTGAGAACCACTGCTCTAAGGGACCTCATCAGCTTGGAAACTGGGCAGCCCTGGGCTGTGGTAATTCCTCCAGGGCTAACTGTGAACTTGTCTCCAAAGCCCCCTCTTCTCTAACTTCCTAATGAGCGAAAGCAGACTAGCCTACCCGTGGTCGGCAAATTGTGGCTCGCGAGCCACATGCGGCTCTTTGGCCCCTTGAGTGTGGTTCTTCCTAAGCCTTAGGAGTACCCTAATTAAGTTAATAACAATGAACCTACCTATGTAGTGTAAGTTTAAAAAATCTGGCTCTCAAAAGAAATTTCAATCGTTGTACTGTTGATATTTGGCTCTGTTGACTAATGAGTTTGCCGACCACTGGACTAGGCTCATCTTTCCTGTAACATTTCCAGAGAGGCAAGGCTGCCCTGCTTAGGTTCTCCTGTTGCTTCCACTATCCAAAGCCCTTCCTTGTTTTACTGTACCCAGCCTTAATAAACATCCTCTAAAAATCACCGAGATATGTATTGTGAAATCTTTCCTGCAAGAAGTCAAGAACCCACACACTACCAACCAGCCCAAGGTAGACCCACACTAAGGCCAGGTCCCTTTTCTGGGAACAAAGTAATAGGCATGCAATAATTATTTGAAGGGTTGAACAGAAGCACTTAACACTCCCAAATGCATAAAGTTACTTTATTTTAAGTATACATTTAATTTGAAAAATATAAATGCTAAAATATCTCATCTTCTTCATCTCTTAATTCCATAAAAGTCACAATAGAAAGCTTCATAAAACTGTAAAATACTATAATGTTATAGGAATTTTAGGTTTTATATTGGAAAAAATTATTAGTAATATATTGAAATGTTTTCTGTTCTTTATCATTTTGTTCCACCATGTTGATCTACTTCATTTGAAATAAAAAGATGCATCATTTCTCCAAAGTTAATAAAGACTTAAGAGAATAAAAATAAGAATATCTGAAAGTGCGTATTGATTCTGAAAAGTAATGTGTATGAATATGTACCAGCCATGAAAATGGCTAAAAAGAGGCAACAATTCACGCTTTTCACATTGTAGGAATGGGACAAAGTTACTTCTGGCTCTAAAAGTTTTACTGGATGACATTAGCCCTGAGTTGCAATATTTGCCTAGGAAATATAATTCAGAATTTTTTGTATGTACCCACAGAACACAAAGAAATGAGCCAAAAATAGGACATATGCAAATATCTTGCCCGAACACAACTTGGTGTTTGCATATATCACAAAACCATATTTCAGGCTGCAGTGAAGCTCAATGAAATCATCATCTCCAAACTCCCACAGCCCTTCAGATGGTCAAGGGCCACAAACTATCATTTGATTGTATTCAGCCCGTTGGTGCCACTGGGCTGCATGCTCATGCTGTGAAGAGCAGATGTGAAATAAGAAATAAATAAGAAAATCTCAAGTTCCTGCACCAAAATCGTTAAGTGGTATGAAAAGGATTGAAGGAAGCTTTGTCCCATCCCTGAACAATGTCAACCTCTGTAATACAACTCAAATAGTTTTGTTTCGTTTTTTAAAGATAGTCAGCAGTCAATACAATTCAAGTACTTTAACACAGTTAAAAACAAAACAAACAAACAAAAAAGAACCAAAACTCGGAAGACAATCGTTCTCTGTATTAAACATCGATATAGAGCTGATAAAAGATTTACTCTGTGTGTACTGGTGCATGTGCATAAAATATATAGAACTACACACCTGAATTACTGATGGTTAGGGGGCTGATGAGAGAGGCCTTTTCCCTAGTTCTTTAAGCGCCCACCTCCCTACCCCCATTCCACAGCTTGATTGGAAGAACCGTCAGGAACACTACTGCCCATGGCACACAGAATAATTAGGGTTCCAAGTCCTGGTTTCACATAATAGAGAAGTGACTTCCATCAAGGAAAACTGCGCCTCCAAGATATTTTCTTTCAAATGCAAAGCCAGGGACCTTTTGTTTCCAAAGGCAGACCCTTGGCCTAGTGATCTTTCCTTCCAACAGTAAGCGTGTACAGCCAAGCGTTCTGGTTAACAATTGAGTGTACACTTGGTTACTTACTTCTTTACTTCTAACAACTTACATCTTTTTTTGTCCGTATTCACATCAGGGAGAAACACTTTGTAAAATTTTACCAGTGTATTCTGTGTGTCCAGTTTACAAAGAAACAAAACCACACCATCTGGTTAGTTCTTAAATAATGAGTAAATTCAATTGAGATAGAGATAATTTGGTGGCTCTGTGTGGACCTCAGGTTTTGTTTGTTGGGTAACTATTTCTATTCCTCTGAAAGTTATGATTTTTTAAATACGTCCCTGGGTGCCAAAATATTGAAAAGGTTTGATACCTATGATCCTTTTAGCAAACATAACGTATTGTTCCACATTCATATTGTAAGTATCAACCAGTCATTGAACATGCATCATACACAGAGGTGCAGATAACTTTTAGATCTACTCAAAGGCTGAATTAAGTTGTTTTAGGAGGTTTTTTTTAAAGGGATGGAGAGAGGCATGAATCCTCAAATACTTGATTCATGATCAGAAAAATAAATTATTATAGCTAGATTTTATAAAAATGAACAAAACGGTCATTAATTTGACAAGATTTTAGGTTAGGCTGAATATATTATGCATGGCTTTCAAACATTTTATTGGTGCTTCTATCAGTTAAAAAAAGGGGGGGAAAGCTTCTAATGTTATCTTAGTTTAATGAAAAAACTATATAATATAGAGAGTAATCATTTTAAGAATAGTTGTAAACACAAGCCAAAACTTAGCATGTGATGTTTTAATAAATAACAAGTAATTTGCCACTTTCATTTGAATGAAAAAACTGCAGGTCATTTATATCTAATTTGTATAAAATTGAAGGTTTTAAGATTATCCGATACTATAAAAGAAACAGTTAATTTTTTTTTTGTAATCAGAATTTTAAGAGGGCAGTATTATAATTTAATTAATATAAAAATAAGTAGGAATCACTATGTATATATTATGAAACCAAAACAGGTGGCTTCGTTCAGTTTCTGAACTCTTCTGACAATCTATTTTACTTAGGATGCACCACAAAATGTGACCATATGACCCCAATATAGGGATTCAACATTTTAACATTTTTAATGCAGATTCATAATACATAATTCAACCTATTAAAAGCATTATATTAAAATAACATGGTAATTTAATTAATATTTTCTTTTTTCTAATTTTCAAAATGGTACTTTGAAATATATATATATACATGTATATGTATATGTATATGTATATGTGTATATACACACACACACACACACACACACACACGCATATATTCTAAACTTCCCAATCACAAGGAATGGCCTTTCCATCCTAAAAAATGTGTAAGTTTTATTACAATGTATACACATACACCTCTGCAGATCTATTTGTCATGCCATAAACACTTTATAAATGTGCAAATGGTCTATTGATATTTCTATGAATTTTGTATTGTAATTATGGGCTACTGTATCAGTGATGGTTACTGATATCTGAATAATAAAATATATTCACCCTCATTTACATGACCGTAAGTCTCTTAGACTTCCGATGGATTTTTCATATATGGTTTGGGTTTTATGACAACTGACACAAGAGGCTGGGTAACTTTGCCCTTCGCCTATCATCACTCTGTCCATAACTTTGCACATATATGCACCAGCCACACACAGAGTATATACACAAACACACAAATATTTCAAAGTGAAAAAACAAAATCTAACAATACTGCATAGGACATGGACATGATAATACAATTAGCATCTGTGCCTGGATAGTACTGTTATCAAAGCATCAGTTATTCCCATCACATAGGAGCTTCTCCCTTCTCCCCCATTCTCCTTCACAGAACAGATAAATTTCTTTTAAGGAAAGGGGAAAATCGATGGTTAGAAACATGGTGTTTTTCCTCTGATCTAGCCCTCTGGCTTACCTTAAAGATTGTGTGTGTGTGTGTGTGTGTGTGTGTGTATGAGTGTGTATATGTGTGTAAAAATCACATTATATACAATACAATTTTTACAGAAAGCCTGGCAGCTACAAATAAGAGGTAGAACTACTCAAAACTATGTTTCCTGCTGCAGGAAAAAATTCATTATTTTACAGTAATTAAAAAAAAGTTTAAAAAATTGACAAAAAAATAAGTTGCAGGTTAGGCCCCATAATTTAAACAACAAAATCTAGGAAGAAAAGTATTCTTCAAATGTACTCAACAGATAAGTTCATTAAAGGGTTAAAAAAAGTTGCATAGGAAAAAGGGACATTCCAGCACTTGCTACAATGATGGCAATAGTTTCGCTACAGGGAATAAAGTACCTTTAGTTGTTCTTCTTTTGAGAATTCTAGGATTAGGGTTCCTAAGCAAGAGCAAATTAGAATAGCAGCACTTTTCCAGTTCTGGAGAGCTCCGTAAGCGAGAGGAAACTCTGTCTGGAGATCAAGGTTTGTTCTGCCAGACAGAAAGACAAGCCAGTAAGCACAGCTCCAAAGCTCAAGTGGTAAGTTCCTTCAGTATTTGAATAAAAGGTGTTATAAAATCCTTAATACTTTTGACTTCTGGTTAAGAAAGGAAAAGGACCGGTCTGTGTGTGTCTTGCATGACAGAGGAATTTGGTTGTCAGAGGATACATCTGAACGTATAACGAAAGGGGACTCTTCAGGTGCTGTTTTTCAGGAATGGTGCACTACTGTCTTAGTTTTACCTTACGCTAGGGAGAAGCAGAGAGAGCACTGTACTATTTGGCCAATGACCAAAACCCAAAACAAAACAAGAATTAAAAATAAACAACCAGACGGAAAAAAACAAGACCATGAACAACAAAATCTGTTAGTTTGAGGAAAGACAAACAAGTTACAATGTAGTTTCTGTTCCCTTGCTCCTCCAGTAATCATCATTGTCGTCCGGCTCAAGTTCTATTCTGATTTGAGGCACACCTTGTACTGGAGTTTTAGGAGGACTAGAGAAAAGGAAAAGAAAAGAACTGGTAAGTAAGTCAGATTTCCTTTCTCATCTGTCAAATGTTTATATATTGGACAGAAGCCAAATGTGTCCTTTGTTTTCTGTAAATTCTTATCTCCACTTTCTGTATTCATAAGACAAACATTTTTAAGTGGGATGAAGGTACCAATAGAGTCAAGATATTCAAGTAAAAATGTCTTAAGCCCTCATACCTAGATTTGAAATAAACAAAAACACACAAGAATATGGGCGATACTGTCAATTTAAAGGACAAAAAGACTTTCATGAAGAAAATATTCAGGGATTATACCTTTTGGGCAATCAACTAAGATCTGAAATCTGCAGAGCCAGGTTAAGAGGGAAGGATACCCCTGGAGAAGAGCTGCCAGGAAATGCAGTTACCCCTGAAGTCAGAGATGATACAGAAAGGATAAGAGGTGACATTGATTGATCAGGGGCTTTATTTTAATGCTACTGAGAGATTTCAGTATTTCTAAGAGTAAATAGAAAAGGTCTCTTAGAAGGTTTTCTACCAGTGAAAACTGGAGCAAGGTTTGGTGGTTGGGAAATTTATTTAAGAGAAATGGAAGGAGAACAAGGTGTTCTGCCAATAACCCGCCTTTGACTTCACTTCTGTGGGGCAATCATCGCCCAGAACAACGTAGGGGAAACAGGGCCGTCCTTTACCTGAGCATACCCAGTGACTGAAGAAAAGGAATTTTATCAGCATGATGTGTGGTGTTCAAGGAATGTTGGTGATCTTTCTCCTGGAAAAAAAAATATTTGTTAACCATAAAGAGTAGTTTGGGGTAATATTTAAAACTAGAGTGAAAATAAAAATCTCCACAAAAATTGATGCATCTTTCACAATTGGGAAGAGTAAGAAAGGCGAGTTTAGACAATGTCAATAAACACTGTATCAAGGTAAGAATCTAACTAGTGTGATGAAGCCAAAATCACTTTGCTTCCTTTACTCCAGGTTTTTTTCTAGGAATAACCACTAATGTTCCTCTCAGTGAGGGGGCAAGAGGTGAATCATTTTTAAAGAGTATGCTTACTCTTGGATTTCCTTACATCTTCAGTATTCACAATTTTGTCCTGTGATTTGTGGGGGAATGAAAAGATTCTGAGGGACTTATTTATACTGCAGCTCTATCAATTTTGTTTTTTCATGGATTATAGACGATAAATATGACATTAGAAAAGATGTTATTTAGCCCTGGTGGGTGTGACTCAGTGGTTTGGGCATAATCTCGTGCCCTGGAAGGGCCCCTGGTTCTATTCCTGGTCGGAGCACATGCCTGAGTTGTGGGCTCGATCCCTGGTAGGGGGGTGTAGGAGGCAGCCGATCAATGTTTCACTCTCATACTGATGTTTCTCTCTCTCCCTTCCTCTCTTTCTAAAAATTAATTTAAAAATGTAAAAAAAAATGATGTCAGTTAGAATGACCATAGGTGATTTGCTTAAGTAAATTTCTAATATATCAGCTTTCAAAGTATCCTTCTTAAAGGATTCTTGAGAGAATGAAGAATACTAGCACTAGATAATCTAATTGCTATACATTTTTTCCCAGGAGCCTCAAATTCTAACGGATTTTTTTTTCTAAAGCAGCCTTTAAACTGTACTTGGAAGGGCTCCACTAACTTACAATGTCAATGGACAACATACATAATGGGCTCTCTTTCAGTCTCCATTTGCTATTGATGCTCTGAAGATGAATAATGAAGCTAGAACATGGTTTGGGGACCTTGAATTTAAAAAGGAAAAATTAACTCAATCCCCCTGACAGGATTGAGAAGAAAATGGCCTCAGTTATAACCTATAGCCTACGTTCAGATTAGACACTAAAGGTGAGAGTGTTCTCATTCTTTAAACCTAGTGTGCTGGCCAGATTCCAAAGCTCCCTGCCCCTGGTATTCATATCCTTGTATAATTCCTTCCCATACTGTACCAGGGTTGGTTTGTATGATTAATATAATATGGCAGAAGGGATGATATACCGCTTTTGTGATTCAGTTATAAAAGACTGCAGTTCCTGCTTTGGTTCCACACTCTGTTATCACTGGCTCTGGCGGAAGCCAATTCATGCACGGGCAGCTGTATGGAGGCGCCCACAGACCAAGGGACTGACATCTGCCAACTGCTTTGTGACTGAGTTTGGAAGCAGATCCCAGTTCCCATCAAGACTCAGCCCCAGCCGAGAACTTGACTGCAACCTCATGAGATACCCGTACCCAGAACCATCCAAATCAGCTGCTCCTGAATTTCAGAACGTCAGGAACTGTGTTAGAAAACAGGTTTGTTGTTTCCAGCTGCTAAACTTTAGAGTAATTTGTTACACAGCAATCAATAACTCATATACCTATTTTCATAAACAGTCATTCATTTCAAACTTCTCTCGGTAAGCTGTTATTGAAGTGGTATTGTCAAACAGAAGAGAGAAAGTCTCAACTGTCTTTTGCCTTCAGCAGATCAGTAGACTTTGAAGTGCATCTGGATCTTAAAAAATACATTTTCTTCCAATGAGAACGCAAAGTGAAAGTAGTTTGGAGACAACTGCTATTGGAAAAGCTTGTGAGATATTCAGTAATGTGACTACAGAGGTTCCCCCCCCCCCCCGCTTTTAAAGGAGGCTGTTGATTACAAAAGAAAAGGTGACATGTCAGAAATCACTACACCGTAGCCAGCGGGCTGTTACCTAAGGAAAAAACAGTGCAGTTACCAAGGTGATTTGGAAATAGCAGAGGAGGAAGACATGAGGGAGAAAATGCACAAATCTTGTAAATCATACCTAGAAATTTCTGTTAATTAGTTTATGATTGCCAATTAAATTTAAAATAATCAATTACTCCAAATTCTCAATATTAATCATTGATTCATTAATCACTGAGAGCCCGTGTTGCAATTTCTCTTTTTGGGCTGATCTGGTCATTGGCTGAAGCCTAAGGAAGACAAACAGTAACAGACAGTGATGTAGTCCTATGAGCCGCAATTCTAAACACCAGCAGGAAAAAGAAAAATCAGTTAAAGACATGGTTATGAGTTTAGCAACTGAAAGAAACTGGTGATAACCTGGGTCAGAGAAAAGACTGCCAAGCAAAAACTTAAGAAAAAAGGGAGGAAAGGGAAGCTCAGGGAATGTGAAAATGAAGTTTTAAAACAATAATTAAGTGTAAATCTTCGCACAGAGAAAAAAGAAAATGGAAGGAAAGTTAATGTAAATGATCGTTCTAATGTTTTTTTCTCTGCAAGTGCAAATCATATTAAAGCAGGGAAGCAAGAGGTTAGTTCTACTCACTGTCGGAAGGTTTGCTATCACTTAGGAAAGGCTGCTGTTCCATGATGTCCATTGGAATTTTAATACTTGGGACTGTTTCTGAGTATGGGCAGTCAGACTGTGGAAGAAATTTGTAAGTTTTAAGAAAGGTGTTACTATACAGAACTCCTTACCTCCCAATATTGATTGAACTTACCATATTGTCGTTTACATGGCACTAAGGAGAAAAGCCTTAGATATAATCATTCCCGCCTGGCTAACTTTTCAAATTCGACACCATCTTCCTCCCTCACATTTGTTTTTCTCCCTTCTGAGTTAATGGGATGGAGTCGATTAAAACTAGCACTGAACCAAAAGAAAGGCACTACATATTGGAACAACTGGAAAGCTTTCCATGAATTTGTCATCATACACTTAAAAATGACTTAACATTTCTCAGTCTAAAGTTCCTCATATGTAAAGTAGGAACAAAAATATATACTAGAAACAGCTGTTTTGGCAATTGAAGACAAGTATGCATGATCAATCAAAATGATCAAGTATACAGTACACAGCAAAAATTAACTACACTCCCATTTTAGAATGGGATCCCAGGGATCCAGTTAGAATGGGGATACTTCACTGTGTTGAAAAATTCAGAACAAATCTTCACACAGAAAATCTCATTTTGGCAGTCCTGTCAAAGACTACGAGGATAGGCTCTGGGTGTGTGTTAAACAAATCTCATCTTTTCTCCTAGCACTAATTACAGACTCCTATTAGAGCACCTGTATTCCTCTGAAATGGTCTCCTAAAGAAAAACAAAATAGGCAATTATTTTATTTTTCAGTGTAATCACCCAACTGAAGGAGGATCATCTATGACTCTTACAATTACGTAAAAAGACCCTCCAGTACAATTCCCTTTCCTTTCAATTGAAGGGTTACAGAGAAATAATCCAAAATCCTGTCAAAGCCCAATGCAAAGATAAAAACAATAGCAGAGGACTTTGGTTGAGAGCCTACTCCAACATAGATAACGGGAGGTGAGGGCACCAGCATTTGTCTACATTAGGCTTAACATTATTACATAAACCGGAGTCATCTCAAATTTAAATCCTGGATTGTCAACAGCAAATCAAATACATTTTATAGCAGCACTAAGTGAACGTTTTACTTATTTATGAGATTGGAGTTCTTTAGATGTGGTGGGCTTTTTTTTGGTTTGGTTTTCAGAAGTCACTTTATCATTTTTAGTGCATTAATGGTTAAAGAAAGGCTTCAGAAAATATAAAAAACTAAAGAGAGAAAATAAAGCGTAAAGGAAGGTGAAGACTGACATGTAACGTGGACAAGTAAACGTTTTCGAAACTCAGACATACATCTCACATAAGGGATAAAAAAACTGATTTTTCACATAGATTTCTTCAACTAGTGTTACTTTGGAATTCTGGGAAATTCCTCACATCATCAATGTCACTGTCCAGACTTCCTTTCTTCTTTTTCTTTCTCTTCTCATCTTCCTTCTTTTTCTTTTCCTTTTCTGGAATGACATCATCGAGGAAGCTGAGGTCGTGCTGGGAGAAGAGGTAGTCCATGCCTTTTCTGACAGCCACCAGTGCCAAGATCTGAAAGAATAAATATAAAAAATATGAAAGGAACCATGTCAGATGAAGTCATAATGGTATGAATACTTTCCTATCAAAGGCAGCTGAAACCTACTAAGTATAAGGCTACAGGATGCTGGAACTCATCTTGCTTGTATGAACTTATATTAAGTGGACCATAAACATTTTCTTCGTGGAGAAAGTTGGCTTATAAAAGTGTTAACTGACACTCACTTTGTTTTGCTCAATGAAATGTGTAATCAACTTTACTTAGAATCTCAATGTGAAAGGGTTAGTTTTTAAATTATTTTCTTCCATGTTTTAGCTTTTCAATAAAATAACTAAAAAGTTAAAGAAAAAAAATGGCCTGCATATGATTTCTAATTACTCAAAATTAAAACAGTATACAAGTTGTAGAAAATCTGTGCAACATACAGTACACTAAGACATCTTTAAAGTATTAATAATGAGGTAGCAGTTGGATATGCACAGACCATTTAATCTACTGAGCGACTTAAAAAAACTTCCATTAACTGCATACTTACCATGTTTCAGATGCTGTGCTAAAACTCTTAGGCAGTATTTTCTTATTCTCACAACAAACATAAGGAGTAGATATTATGATCTCTATCTTACAGCTGAGGAAACTAAAGCTTATAGATATATGTACATCGTCCAAGATCACTAAGTCAGAAAAAGGAAGAGTACGGAGGGGCCCAGCTGCCTGCCTCTAAAATCAGTATTCTTCAACTCCGTATCTTTGATTCTATAAATAGCTCTTGAAGATGAACTTCTGAAGGGACATTAAAGATGTCCTTGCTCAACGGTGAAATGTGTACGTGCTAGGATATCAGTCATGACTCTGCTTCAAATAAACAGTTGTCTTTATCTATATGCTCTCTGGGTTTCAGATTCTTCATTTCCTAGACAAGTTAATAAATCTGCTCTACTGAAATTATGTGATTGTTTTGGGATCAAATAAAAGCTCTCAAAAGATGAAAATACTTTATAAAGGTAAAACTTTGATTATTTAGCACAAGCAATAAGTGACTTACTAGATATATTTCAAATTTAATCTGTCTAAATTTGTTTTTTTCTTGGCTTTAGCAAAACTAATTGATAGGTACATTATACCAAAAGGCAAATGGGAGTTTTTCTCTCACTCAGTGTGTTTTTCAGTAAGTTAACGGAGTTTAAGAGGGAGTTGGGGAACTGGGTGAAGGAACTGAGAAGTATAGATTGGTAGTTACAAAACAGTCATGGGGATACAAAGTACAGCATAGGGAATTTAGTCAATAATATTGCAATAACTACATATGGTGCCAGGTGGGTACTGGAATATCAGGGGGAACACTTTGTAAAGTATGTGATTGTCTAACCATAATGCTGTAAACCTGAATCTAATACAAAATAATATTGAATGTAAATTATAATTTAAATAATTAAAAAATAAAACAGAATAACATAAAAACAAAAAGATAAAAAGATATAAGGAATTATCAAGAAAAAAATATGACTACTAATATCACTAGTATTTTATATCATTATCCCTGCATCCTTGGAGAAAAAAAACCCCACACAATTATAAATAATAAATAACCATAAAACAAAATAATAATCCTGACTAAGAGAATTTTTATAAAAAATATAATATGGTTTATGTATGAAAATTGGTTCCAATGCCCTAGCAGTGACAGAGCAGACTTGAGGCTGGCTTTGTGACTTGTTTCAAGTGTATGTATATGTATTTTCTTGCAAGAAATGTAAATCTATGGTAAAGTATAAAATTCAATAAGGAAACCAAATACAGAGCTGGCATTTTCTTTTTCTATCTTTCACATTCAATATTATTTTGTATTAGTTTCAGGTGAACAGCATAGTGGTTAGATAATCATATACTTTCCAAGTGATCCCCCTGATATTTCCAGTACCCACCTGGCACTATTCACGGTTATTACAATATTAATGACTATATTTCATATGCTGTCATTTACGTCCCTGTGTCTGTCTTGTAACTACTAGTCTACTTCTTAATCCTTTCACCTTTTCACCCAGTACATCTCACCATATCACAGCAAGGATAGAGAGCCCAGGCTTCAATTTAGCATGATAAAACTAGCGAGACTTTCAAAAGCGAAACTTCTCATTCGTTTTCTTCTAATTCACTGGACAGCCTCTCATAAGTTTCCCAATTTGTCCACTATTATTTGGGCTGAAATCTGCCATAACTTCGTTACATTGACTCTATTGTACAAAATTCTATTGTATTTTAAAAATAACCAATGTGTACTGGTGTCTACTATGTGCCGGGCGTTGTGCTATATATTTGATATTCATTATTGATGCTCAGAATAATAACATTCCTCATCTTATGGATAAGTCAGTGGCAGCTCAGGGAGTTTCACCATCCAGCACGAACCAGGGCCGGAATCTGAACTCAGCTTAGTCTGACTCCGAGGTCCAGTGTAGACAGTCACAGACAGAGGAACCTTAAATTACAACTGAGCCAATCTAAATGATTTAGGCAAAGCTGGAAAAAAAAACTGGAACCACACATAAAAGATACCTTTGTCTCCCATATCACCATAACCACATGATATTAGTATGACCTCATGGGGTAGGTTCAATGAAAGAAATCCCTACCATGACTGGAAAAATGATAGCAGCCACGGTTGACTTGAGGATCCAGAGCAGGGCTAGACACAACACCTGCAGGAAGGTGAACAGGTGCACTCTGCGCAGCGGGACATGGCGCAGGTAGATAAAGTCAGGCTGATGCTTCAGAGGCATCAGGAGCAGCTTCAGGCGATCCATGAACTGGGGAGCAGAGGGAAGGAGAGAACAGCTGCATTACTTCAAGAGCGGATGCACGAGGTCATTTCCATTATGCCCAACTCTCCATTGGTGACTCATACCCTGTAATTTGGGCAAGCAGTATCTTTTCCAGGACAGTGGTCAAGGAGTGCAGAAATGTATCCTAACCAGCACCATTAGACATGGTAGGAGTCTTCTGATTTTCATTACTTTGCAGGAACGTTATGCAGACATATGAGATAAAGTGGCCTCCAAGAATAAAGTTCCAAAGCACAATATAAATTCTAGACATTCGTCTCTTTCTATCTATACTGTCTGAGTCTTGGGACAGAGGATCGTGTGACTACTTTAATAATGATATGCAGAAGCAAGACACATAACTAATGTATCTTACACTAATGCATCTTATACTACCTTTGTTGTCTTATCTGAAAGAGGAGGAGATGCAGCTATGTGTCACGTACATTTCAGGGATGTTTCGCAGACATAAAGGAAGTATCCACCTTGAAAGTGGGGATGCACTGGCATTTTCATCAACTCCACATTATCTATGGCATAAGTAATACATTCAGCAATGCACTACCATTTTTAAAAGAGGAAAGCCATGTGACTATTAATTACAGGGAGTTTCAGAGTGTCCACAACCAGACAGCAGAATCCTGGAGAGGCTGTCACACCGTCACGTATACGCAGGTATTGAAACTACTGCCGAGCACCTGGGTGCCAGGTGCTGTGCTTCACAGAATAGCTGTTGAATTTACACTGATGATGATTATAAGGATGATATCTCCAGACCCATCATACGATCTTTCCGATGAAAGATGCTCAGTACATAACTGCTAAAGTGAGTTATTATGCAACAAGAACTCTGAAATAATATCCCTGCTTCCTCTCTGGAGGGAAGGGAGACGTGTAAAAGAAAACTAGACTGTCACAGACAACAGTCTCTGCGGGCCTTACTGCTGATAAAGATCGGGCTACAAAATGTCCTGCTAAAATCAAATCTTGCCAAAAGTTCTAAAAGAGGAAGAATCAAGAGGAAAGTAAGGAGAAGAGAGAAAAGGCAACTGGGACAACAGCCGAGTTTTAGAACGCGACTATCTTTCCCTTCACAAAGGGTTTCCCCGTCATTGTGATATAGATGTCTTTCCTCTATTTAATAAACATGTACTGAGCTCTAACCATCAATCAAGCACTTAGAATGCATACAATCAAACTTCTTATCTAGACTGACCTTTCGAAGCTAAACAAAATAAGCACTACTAGTTTGGAGGTCACATTATTTTCACATCTTTCCACTTAGGAGAGTAAACAATATATACAATGCCAGGAACAAATCTAATATTTTGATACATTTATCTGCCCCAAAGTTTCATAGGCACAAATAAACATGCATGCATCGTCATCTAGTCCAATCTCTGAAAACCGCCTTGTGTTTTGTAACAAATAACCAAATGGTGCAGAACTCTACTTAATGGGCCCAAATAAGGAAAAATAAAGTAGCCTTTTCTCTTTTGGGGAGTCTGGCTATAAAACTAAATTAATCTAAACTCAATAAATGAAATGAAAGCAAGGACAATTATGAACGGGTTTAAATAAATTGTTAGGATGTTCGCAGAACATGCTGTCTTTTCCCATTAAAATGTTACTAAGTGCTAAATAAGGCTTCAGCTAACAAGATGCCAGAAATCAGCAGAAGGACTTCCAGTTTCCCAGTGCCAATTAAATTAAACCTCAATGGAAAGACAAAGTTTTCTCTAATGACTTTTTTTTAAAGGGGGACAGTTTACCAAAGTTGTGAATAGCTGAAGATTTCAACAAAAGTAATACATAAACCACACTGACTTTATTCTTTTATTGGTTCAAAACTTTGATCACTGAATCCAGTCATGTAAACAGTACATCCCATAAGAAGAACCTGTTCTTAGTGTAGGTAAAGGCAAATGGCAAATAGTATCTTGAAGAGTACACTGAAAGGGTTGATTTCCTTTTTGAGATGAAAAGAAAAAAAGAAGAGGAAGGAAGAGAGAGCGAGAGAAAGGGAGGAAAGAAAGAAGAAAGGAAGGTAGAGCATAGCTCTCTTACTTTCCTGATCACATGACCTTAAACAGCCTATTTTAAGAATGGGTCGGTATGATCACATTTGTTAACACAAGCTAACTTTGTTAATTAAATCAGAAAACGAAAAGTAGATAATGGTAGAGAAAGTAGAAAATAAATGCACTTTAAAAACTTAGCAAGTAATTAGCACTTTCCTTTTCAGAGATCAATTACTGGACTAGCCTTACTACTAGGAAAACTTGACTGTACTTAGGTGGCTATGGAAAACTTACCTGGACACCATTAAGGGATGCTACCCCCATATACAGGAACACGCCATAGAGTACAGGCATGGGAATAAACTAGGAAAGAAAAAAATTGGAGACCAGTTAAAAATAATAATAGTAATAATAGCAAATACAGTAATGGAGAGGGGTAGTTTAAATAAAAGCTAAATCTGAAACTAAAAGATAGAACATAATAATATAATGATCTCTAATTAGTGTGCTTTAGTAATCATTGACAAACTTCAACCCTCTGTACTAGAAATAGATGCAGGTGACACTGAATCTGAATTTTCATTTGATGCCTGTTTGTATTTGTTTACAATGAGCATGCATGGCCTTAATAAGTAGTTTTTTTAAATGGGGAAACAGTTTCTTTGCCTTTGGCCTTACAAGGAATGACTGTGTAAGCCAGATGTTTGCATGAGTTGTGAGGTAGAAAGAGGGAAAGA
>NW_006295261.1:800531-804231 GCF_000327345.1 Myotis davidii | reverse complement strand
GGGTGTATAAAACTCTGAACAAAGTCCTATTTAAGAGCATGGGCACAGAAATCAGACAGCATAGGTCTGCCTAATAATCTTCAATAACTGATAAATGTGGCATTGATGTCATTATCAGGACCTGCACTGCCAAGAAAAGCCTGCGAGAGGGTGAGGGGGTGGGGTATAAAACTCTGAACAAAGTCCTATTTAAGAGCATGGGCACAGAAATCAGACAGCATAGGTCTGCCTAATAATCTTCAATAACTGATAAATGTGGCATTGATGTCATTATCAGGACCTGCACTGCCAAGTCAAAAGCCTGCAGCTGCAAAGCACAACTCTCTTTGGTCCCTCCAGGGCGGGGGGGCCGGAGAGAGTGGTGGAGTGTGGAGAGGGGGTGAGGACACGGACCGGAGTATAGACCAGAAGGATTGCTGCAAAGGTCAGACTTGAAGCCTGGGTTTTGTTTAAGCTCTACAATATTGCCCTTTCAACTATAACAGCTGCCTTTAGGAACATGTTATTAAAATAACATCCCAATGCCCTTAAGCCTTACAAATCTGGGTTAATATGAAAGTTGCTGACTTGTAAACTGCTCCCTCGTCATTGAAGAAACTGTGGAGTGAGGTACGATCAGTTTGTGGAAATGCCACATTTCTCTCCACATGAGAGAATTGGAAAATGGATCAAAGAGGCTGGAAAAGATCACCTCATGGGAAACGAAACTGAATGAATTATTTGACAGTAAGTACTGTTTTATTTTAAAAGGAGGTAAACTCTGATGGTTATGAAATCAACCTTTGGAGCCAGACTGCCTAAGATCGAATCTTGGCTCTGCCATTTAAGAATGTTGTGACCTGACTGGTTATTCATCATTTTTCTTATCTGAAAAATGAGTGCAATTATTAAGGTAGTTTTGTAAGTGTTATTGGGGAACTAAATGTTAAAAATCTGTACTGAGCCCTTAGTCCAATACCAAGCTCAATAAATGGAAGCTACTATAATGATCTCTAATTAGTGTGCTTTAGTAATCATTGACAAACTTCAACCCTCTGTACTAGAAATAGATGCAGGTGAAGGAGACACTGAATTTTCATTTGATGCCTGTTTGTATTTGTTTACAATGAGCATGCATGGCCTTAATAAGTAGTTTTTTTAAATGGGGAAAAAGTTTGTTTGCCTTTCGCCTTACAAGGAATGACTGTGTAAGCCAGATGTTTGCATGAGTTGTGAGGTAGAAAGAGGGACAGAGGGTCCGTCACCTCACTCCTGAGGCCAAGTTCTTTGCCCAACAGTCTATTGATTTTTTTCCCTTAATAATTTTCACCAAATGATCTATCTACTTGGTGTTTAAATGCTTCTTTCAACTAAAGCATCAAACGACTGTCCCCTTTCTTCTCCTCAGGAATACTGGGAGCTCACTAATGAGAACACCGCTTGAAAGGAGCGTCAAGCATCTGCAAGCAATTAATTTCACACAGGGATTAATACACAGCTTTCAGAACTAAATTAATACATTTCATGCTTTAATTAGCAGGAGTCTTTTTACATGATACAAAGCAGTTTCACAATAGGACTGGGACGTTCCACTGTGCTGTTTGAAAGTTTTATCTGTTCCTAGTCCTATTCCCTAGGACTCCAAGGATGAAGCGTGTCAAGGATGAGCTTCTGGGAAGTCTTCTATCTGCACCAACAAAGGTTCCCAAGGTTCTATTTTAAAAAGGAACTCAAGTAACTTCAGGAGTTTTCAAAGCTAAAACCACAATCAATTAAGCCCAATCTTACCTCATCTACATAAAGTAGGCTATTGTAGCAAGAAAACAGAATGACTTTAGAGTCATTTTTAAAGAACTATTGCATGTGTTAAGTGATGCACAATTTCTATCAGCCTTTCTTTGTGATTACCTCAGTATCAGTATGAGAGCCTTTGGTCACTATTGGGGAAATAGCAATATCACAGGGATCTCCAATTGTTATTGGTTTGTTAGAGGATTGTTAAGTTTATATGGAATAAATACACATGTCCATAAAACATCACATGCTTCTAAAAAAGACTAAGAATTTTAACATAGGTAATTTGACCTTCAGCTCAAAGAAAAGTAAATGACATTGAACGTTGAAGGAGGTGGGAGGGATGGTGTGAGTGGTGGGGGAGCCCTGTGTGCTGTAATCCCCAGTAGCCCCCACAAAGAGGTGAGCACATAACGCTCCAGCCACTGGAGTTCTGACACGTGCCTTTATTCCCTTTAGAATGAGAATGTTCCATTCCTTGCCATTACTCCGTATAAATTGACAACAACAACAACAAAGTAAGAAATGAAACTAACAACGGCACCATTTTATTGCTTTGACTCCCTTCTTAATTTTTAAAATACATTCCACAGGCAGGGGCACCGCCATTGTTCCTTAATACAGGATGATTTCCTTCTTGTCATTTTATTTCTAATTTCTTGGGGAGAAAAGAAAGGTGGGAGGGGGGAAAGAGACATACAGTTCATGGGAAACTGGTTAGAACCCTGCAGGAGTTACTTTTTAATCTGCATAAAGTGCTCTCCTGGCTTGAAGGAAAGTAATCACAAAGGTGATCGTGGCCCCGTGTCCACCCCTCACCTTGGCTTCGCTCATAGTTTCTCTAATGTGGTCCTAATGCCAAAGTTGAGGCAAGCTGTGCTTGTGCCCAAGCCTATTCTTTCTGAACTTATGACAAATGTTACTGAATCTACCACAAAAAAAAATCAGAATTCACCAATAACTCAGAACGGCATGGGGTATGGGTAGGAAAACAGCTTCAAATAAGAAGATGTTTTAAAAAATGATCCAATGGTGAAAAGGAAACAGTACATACAAGAGAGACTATTAATTAGATTTTCAGCCAACTTCACTGTGATACAGATGCCTTGTGAAATTCACCATTTTCTGTACAGTAATGAAGTGTCTCAATAAAAATCTTCCAGTGTGGAAATCTTGATAAATTTGAACAGAATTACTGAGTTAGAGGATATTTCTTATTGGATTTGGTTAATGAGTCACACCAGAAGGTCAATCTTTAAAAATTCATTACAATGGAATCATTCATCACAACAAAAATTTTGCCCGAGGATGGAAAGAAGAACGTGTTTTTAACAAATGGGATCCTCTTTTAAGTTAAAATAATATACCTAGTAAGAGGAGATAGACCTATTTTTACAAAGCAAGACAGGAGAAATTAAAACACAAGGTATACTAGGTATTGGGCATAATAAGAATTGCCAAATGATAAAATTATGCAAAGAAAATTATTTAATCAATCATACCCAAAAAGCCAAAAAGTATAATTATAAAAAATATTATAATGCCTTTAATAAACATAAAATGAAAAAATTGCATGCTTGATCCTACAACCAGATAGAATAATGAAACTGATATGAAATCAATGAAGATGAACATATTGAGACTAGGTCAGATTCAGACTAGGTAATTGAAATGACCAAATTCTGGTGACTGTCATTCCACTTTCTTTCACTTCTCCTTCCTTCATTAACAGGGAAATACAGATAAACAATAGTGATGGCATATTGTAGGAGTTCAACCAATGATTTTTCTGATAGTGTTAGATTATTTCCATAAGGAAATAATGCAAAAAGGGTAAGTCTAATAAGAAAGATAGATTGTAGCTTTCCATCCACAGCACAGACTTCAGTACAGGAGTGAGGCCTCCCAGCAAAATAATGTATGTGTG
>NW_006295261.1:780098-799677 GCF_000327345.1 Myotis davidii | reverse complement strand
ATTTTTCTTATATGAAAAATGAGTGCAATTATTAAGGTAGTTTTGTAAGTGTTATTGGGGAGCTAAATGTTAAAAATCTGTACTGAGCCCTTAGTCCAATACCAAGCTCAATAAATGGAAGCTACTATTACAATCACTATCATCATCATCATCATCATCATCATCACTATTATTTATCTGTATTTCCCTGTTAATGAGCAGGGTGTGTGGCATATTGTAGGAGTTCAACCAATGTTTGCCAAGTACTAATTCTTTGCTACCCGTCACATTTTAGAACACTAAACCAATCTGAAAGATAAATGTTGGCCACCACTCCTCCTGTTGATAAACTACTTCAAGCAAAGGCAACAGAGGTAGCAGTGAACTTTACACGATCTTAATTTCTTTAGGCTTGCCAGAGGAATGAGAAAAGTAAGCTACCTTTCATCTTTTGCTGCTCTTTAGTCTTCCAAACAGGAACACACATCTAAAGGTTTAACCAGCCTGGGAAGCCAGTTATGCCTGCTTCCCAACAGTTCTGCATTGAATCAGTAGTGAGATCTGAGGCATGTAAGACGTAGCTGGCTAAGGTCAAGGGGTATCCTTGTGAACTTAATAAAGCTACTACACTATGATTCCTTATATTCTTCCATGTAAAAAAGACAGATTTTGGCAAAGAGATCAAAACAGAGGTCATGTTCAAAGTAAGCCTGCCTAAGCAGGGGCAGGAAACAACTTCTTATACAGCTTAATGCATGGGAGAAAATTACTAGGATCATCTGAGGCCATTAAGTTTGTGAGGGATTACATGTTGAGCCATTTCATTTTAAAAAGTAAAAGTCACACATTTCTCTCGATCCCATTCATTTGATCTGCCTTTTAAGGCAAACTCTTAAGCAAAACCATTCTCTAAAGGTGTCACCTGTTTCTTTCAAACATACACAGTCACATGGTGAGGGTGGTGGGAGGAAAGTTTCCCTCCTCCAAGGTAACCCCCATCATGCTTTTCTGTGTAAATTCTGAGGTTAATTGTTAATCTTGACTTTTAATTGTAACTCTGATTCACGGGTAACTTAGGTTTTAGTTTAACTCTACTCTTAACATCTCCTTCTTCCTGCATTGACTTTTCAAATGAGCTACAACAGTTCTGTGGGGAATGCATATGACATCAAACTTCAATGATAAAAAAGGACATGTGGTCTAAAATGAGCTGCTTTGCCCTGGCTGGTGTGGCTCAGTTGGTTCAGCATCTTCCCATGCACCAAAAGGTCCTGGTTTGATTCCTGGTCAGGGCACATGCCCAGGTTGTTGGCTGGATCCCCAATAGAGGGCATGCAGTAGGCAGTCGATTGATTTTTTTCTCTCTCCCTTTCCCTTCCTCTCTCTATAAAATCAATGAAAACAAACTCATTTATAAAAATAAATAAATAAATATAAATAAAATTAGCTGACTTTATCAGCAATGATTGTTAAAGAATAGTTGTAATTACTTAAAGAAACAATCACAGTAGTCATTGCTATACTACTATTTTACTCTTGTTTTTAAATCTAGGTTTCTCACAATATGTTGGAAACTATATTAACAAAACAATTTCATGTCCCACATTTTGGGCAAAGTCTTGCCTAATAAAACTGTTTGCTGGACTGCCTTTTTCACTGATCCCTACAATGACTCTGCATTGACCTCAAGTAGGAGGTGGAAAGAGCCACAGTTATGGACTCTAGCAGCTTACTGAGGGTGAGCAAAGCTTGGATCACTTAAGGGAGGTCAAAGGAAAAGTGAGCTCATGCTCACTGAACCCTTTGATCCCTTACAGTTCTCCTTTTCCTTTCTCTGCATTCTAATTTGTTCCTGCAGATACTAAGGTGCTTTGTATATCTGAGGCAAAAAGAATCACTGGAAAAGAAAGAACAAAAATGTTTTCAGCTTTAATTCCTCTTCAGCCATATTTGCGTGCATGGTGAGAAAACAGGAAGTGTTGTTGAAAATGTGAGTTTTGCATCTCATCCAAAAAATTGCAACTTATACAGTATCTATTCTCTGTGTCTTTTTGGAGTCGCACATGATTCCTCAGCTGACAGAGTCTCCAAGATGAAGGCCAATTTGCTGTAACAACTAAAGAACTTTAAACACATCTGACTTTGTGCTAATGAAAATAAATAATCCTATATAATCAAAACCTAATATGCTAAGTGTCTGGTCATCCATTCAACCGATCAAAGCATAATATGCTAATGATATGCTAAAGCCACTCAACCACTCGCTATGATGTGCACTGACCACCAGGGGGCAGACAGTAGACTGGCTGACCAGTTGCTGTGATGTGCACTGACCACCAGGGGGCAGACAGTCAACCAGTCACTATGACGTGCACTGAACACCAGGGGCAGACACTTCGCTCAGTAGGTTAGTTTGCTGCTGGGGTCCAGCCGATTGGGACTGAGTGAGACAGGCCAGACACATCCTAGAGCCCTCCCACAGTCCCTTCCCAGCTGGCCAACCTCCCGCATCCCTCCCTGGCCCCGACCATGCACCGGTGGGGTCCCTCAGCCTGGCCTGCATCCTCTCGCAAACTGGGACCCTGTAGGGGATGTCAGAGAGCTGGTTTCAGCCTGATCCCACAGGCCAGGCCAAGGGGCCCCACTGGTGCACGAATTCGTGCACTGGGCCTCTAGTATAAAAATAAAAGAAACAATGGGTGTGTGTGTGGCGGAGATGAGTAAATATGAACTGATGGAAAGATCTTTGTATATTATCCCTTGTCTAATAATGGCCAAGTATAAAAGACCCCATAAAAGAAACTTTGCTGTGTGCCAAGCAAGCCCACCTCCAGGGAGCCCAAGAGCAGATTCATTCCCAGTACAGCTTCCCACACATGGGGTCATAACTGCAGCAATGACCTCTCTAATAGCTGACCTCTGCAGATGAGGTCTGTGTCCATGTGGTAAAAAGTTGTCACTAGATTTTCCCATCAGCTGATGTGCTGCTGTCTCTGGGACAGCACAGGAACGGAAAGCACTTTGGCAGTGGATTTAATGCTGGGGAGCCCTACCCCACCACTTGCTGTGCACTGGCAAGAGCAACAATAGATTTCCCCCTGTCCATGTAGAACGGGGATTTTCAATCTGTGTCGGAAGAATTTTTTAAAAATTGATTTTAGAGAGAGAGAAATATCAGTGTGACAGAGAAACATCAAGCAGCTGCCCCACCACCACCATTTACCCTAACCAGTAACTGAACCTGAAACCCTTTTGGTATTGGGGGGAAGATGCTCAACCAATTGAGCCACCTTGCTGGAGCTGTACTGCAAGGGATTTTAAAACATGCAATACCTGATTATTTAGTCAGGGGAACTGACTTATTTTCCTTTACAGTGTCAAATAAAAAATGACAACAGCCAACACAATAGCCATTCACTGATAGTGAATCAAAATTTTATCTGTTTTTTGGTAAAATCAGCAAAAGTTATATTTTTTGGTGTGTGGCAGAATTTTAGTTATTAGTTTATGTGTTCCGGGAGATGAAAAAGGTTGAAAATTGCTGCTGTAGAACATAAGATCTATACTCTTTTAAGGTCCTCTCTCTATAATCAGAAATGGCTTCCGTAAAGTTATTTTTAATTTTACTACTCCATGTGTTGCATGAGATAAATATTCCCTCCTGATTGCAGTCAAAAAAGGAATTAAACCAGTTAATTGACATTGTGGAAACCAAGGATGAAAGATGAATATTTAAATCTTTTAACTGTTCACCAGGTATTCTGTGCATAATTTATGCATTAATCTAAGTATCCTAAAGGCAAAGTCAATCTTATCTATATGTTAAGAATTTATAATTCCATTGTTCTCAAATTCACCTGATTGGTGATTGACATATAATGTTCTAACCTGAGAGAAATGGATGGTTTTTGCCTTTCACCATCTGTCCTGTATTGTTTGAATTCTTTACAAGAGTGTACTTTTTCATTACTTATGCAATCAAATACGCATTTTAAAAACCTTATAAATTAGAATTGTTTAAAAATAAAAAATTGTCACAAGAAACTTTGGGAGGATATTGCTAACAGTTGTTTATGGCTATTGGTTTATAGGTGATTGTGGTGCTTTGCATTGTGGTTCAAAGCATAAGATACAAATTATCAATAACTGGCTAGTACTGTTTATATGATACACAAGAAAATAAAATGCTGTGTCACAAAAGAAAATAGGAAGTTTCATGACAAGTATGTATTAATCTGAACCTGTTTTAGTCCTATTTCTGTTTCTAAGTAGGCTTTCACATGTAGTTTATATTTATCTATTTAGGCAGACATTCACCCTATCAATCAAACCTTTATATTGACTCATAACTTTCTAAATAACCTACCATATCATTTCCCTTCTTCAAAAATTCAATTCTAGGCATGTGCTCTCTCTCTCTCTCTCTCTCTCTCTCTCTCTCTCTCTCTCTCTCGCAAGAACAAGCCATTCCTGACCACCCTTTCTCCCCGCCAGGCACGTTACCTTTGCCTTTCCTTCCTCTAAACTCCAAGGCCCCTTCTTTTGCTTCTATAAATTGTTCCCTGAGCCTGCACAGCCCCGCTGTCTCACTTCTACTACCTCTGTAACTTTCTAAATAAACTTTCTCTTATAATTTGAAAAAAAAGTTCAAGTCTAAGTTTTCTAATTATAAATCAATAATTTTACTGTATTCGCCCTTTGTGAATATTAGGCCTTCTTATTCAACGAAAATAGAAATAGTCAGTAATGATTAAGAATAGGAGAAAAATTGCAAAATGATTATCCTGAGTCACTCATGTTATTCAGGAGTCTATTATGGGGAGAAAAGGGGGCGGGAATTAGAGAAAGTAAATGGGAATTGATGGGAAGAAAGGATGAAAGAAAACTAAGGGGATAAAATATGTGGGGTGGAGGAAAATCAGGTTGAATCATATGCAGTTGCCATTTTCATAGGTCAAAGGTTGGAATACTGGTAATTTAATATAGTTTAAACCAACTAATTGCAACAACAATAATAATAACAATAATGATAGAGTATAGGAGTGAGAAGAAAATCAAGATGAAAGTTTTTTAAAGTCCTCATTCTATCTGACCCCTGCTTCAGTGCATTATAGAACTAATGAGAGTCCTGCAGATGTTTCACAAGAAATTCTTCTCTTCACCTACCAGTTATCTGCCAGTATTGGAAAAGGACGAAATATTTCACATATTTACCTTCAAGATGGGAGCCATGAAGACTGAGAGGCCAGTCAGAATAAACACAAGGGTTCCAGTGACTCTTTGTTCCCTGAAACCAAATCAAAAGATTACCAATCTACCTCTTGTTTTTCCACCTTCAAAAAAGACTATACATTGACTGAATCAATGCTTGGCTAACAGCAAAGGTGTTGATATCATATGTAATTAATACCTCAAGGACAGCATATATGCTCAACATAAATATAAAATTCTCTTAAAACTATTGCAATATGTGATTTTAATTCATCAAGAGGAAACTGATTCTGCTAAATCCTACGCTCCTTTTAGAATCAAGAAAGAAAGAAAAGAATCACTTGCTCTTGGCCCAACAATTATGGGCCTCTTTGAAGCCCTTATTTTTTAAACAACTTGAACTGTTGTGTAATTACACCTTTCACAGGAGACAGATATTACATTGTCCCACATTCTAATTAATAAACAGCTCAGGGAAATTTCATAAGTGCAATAAAATCTCATCAGTCTAATTTCCAAATCTACAACAACAAAAGTACTTTTTAACAAATATGATTCCCATACAACACCCCCTCCCCCGGCCCCCAAGAAAGAATCACCCACTGTTGTAGCGTGGGAAACGGTGGCTCTGTCATGTGAGCTATTCACCCCAGCACTGAGGGGCAGGGTTTGCTGTAAAAAGTAGACAACAGCATATAAAGGTCCTGTAAAGTCCTTCATGGCTATTCAAGTTTAACAGCCAAAAGTCAGTTTCTCAGGCTTACGGGGATCAAAAATGAACTGGAAAGAAAGAATTCTTTTCCCTTCATAGAATCTTAAAAATCATAAGCCGACTCGAGAGTTTTAGGGAGTCTCAAAAGGGCCAAAGATGAAAGGGTTTGGTCTTTATATATGATACGCTAAAGTTAGTACCACAGCATCAGAAGGACCTGCATGTTGAAGAAATGAGTGACCTGTTTGCATTTTTACATTGCATCACTTAGCCTTTCATAAATCAAAGAAAATTCAGTTATCATAAGAAGCGAACTCAAAAAAAATTGTTGAGGACTCTCTGATGAAAAACTTAGTCCTTTCTAGAAAAGGAAGTATGGGAATAAATTAATCATCACTAGCCCTTTCTCCTCCATATTTTCCCATTTCCTTATGATTGACATGTGGATGTGTGCACGCGGTGTTCCGTAGAGTCACTGTCTTCTGACTTCACATACCTCACTCCAAGAAACTTGGGCTGTTCTCCAGGGGCAGAGGTCTCCGTCTCCATCTTCAGACTGTCGATGTGAGCAATGGAGATGACAGTCGCAGCCACGTACCACGGAAGAGCCATGAAGGAACACACCACCATGAGGATGGCCACCCAAAAGAGATCCAGGTGATACCCAGCTCCTTTCTGTGGGAAGAGGTAACAAAACCACATGAAGAAAATACTCATATTGCTATCAAGTCATAGCCCCCGGTGGGAATTAAGATTAGTCAAAGAAACCAACTCGCTCTGCTCAATAAAAATTTCTACTAAAAGGTGAGCTCTTTGAGTGAAGTGACTTCATTGCCCTATTATTCACCCTAGCGATTAAACACCAAGTGGACACATTACACCTCTTCTAGCTTGATGTATGACTGCTTACTTATTATTTGTTTATTGTTGCTTATCTTCTCTGCATCCAATTCTGTAATCAACAACAGAGATACACATCTACTTTGATGAGTATTGGAACCAGTCAATGAAATAACAGAAGCAAAGCATCTTGCAGTGGTTGCTGCATAGTAGGAGCTCAATAAGTGGTAATAGTAGCAATAGGGATATTGGTTGGTGTTAACATAAGCAAGAAAAGCACCTTAAAAGCAGGCATTGTGCTGTCTCTGCTCAACTGCTTAGCAGTATGCTATTCACCTAGACAGCATTCAGCATATGAAGACGAAAGATCTGAAAGCAACCTTGAGAGGTCATGTAGAAGACCATTTCTCACCTTTCATAGTAAATGAAAATAACTGTTTATAATCTGCTGCACATTATCATGAAGGTAATGAATATCCCCACAACCAGAACAGGCTGATTTCAAACATTGCCCAATGGTCACAATAACATTTATTGACTGGGAGAGCAGACAACGTAACAAAAGGTCTAACTCTTTTACTCACTAAATAAATATTGTCAAATGTGTCCACAATGTTATTCTATGGTTCTGTTTCTCTGTTCTATTTGTGAAGAAATCAAATGCTTAATGCCCCTATGGAGCCTGAGAAAATAGAGCAGTTCATTTTCACAGCATGAAAGCAGCAGCACCAAGAGCCAGAATATGACCAATCCCAGGGAATGGAGACATTGGCTTTAAAAAATGAGAATGTGATTTTACACTAGGAACCCAGTGACTGTTTTGATTCAGATCCTGTTACAGTTAGTCAGAACACTGCTTTCCTCTCTCTGAAAGGCCAAGATTTCACCCCTGGCTCACACACATGGGTCTAATCATGTTCTCACAGAACTCATCACAGGCAAGGGGAGCTGACACAAGAAAAAAAAAGCATAAATTTAACTGAGTCCAAGTTTGACTAAGAACAAAAATGTCTTTGGGAGACAAAGAGATTAATACATATTCATAAAACCAGTTCATTTCAGCTTCAGTGATTTGAAAGCATAATGGTTTGAAGTGGGAATGGAGTAAGGTAGGGGAAAGAAGGACAAAGGTGGGGATGGCCAACATAAACTCATTAAACAGTGACAAATGAGATGATTATCATGATATATCTGGGGGCCCAGTCATTCATTCTTTCAACAAATACTGAAAATTTATTAATAGGCATAATCCTAGATGTTGATGACACACTTGAGAATAAAATAGACAAAGATTCCGGCACTTATGGAGTTTCCATTCTACTAAGAGAGATAACAATAAACATCATAAATAAGTAAACTACCCCGTATCTTAAAGAGTAATAAGCACTAAAGGAACTAGAAGTACTTGGGCTTGTACGCTGAGTACATGGGAAGCCACTGAATGGCAGGATTTGCTTATGTTCTAAGCACGATGGCTGCTGTGTTAGAAACAGCCTGAAGAGGGTCAAGGACATAAGACCTCGTAACTTACAAGTTCCAAGTGAGAGCTCATGATAGAACGAGAGAGGCAGCAGTAAAGATGGCAGGAACTGTTTGGATTCTGATTATACCTTAAGGTGGCACTTACAGAGTGTGTTCACACCTGCCTGGGGATGTGTCTTATGACCTTGCTGTATGCCACTCATGATATGGCTTCTGTTCACATCTGTAACCTCACCGTTCACTGTCCCCTGCTTGATTCCTATGCCATGACTACTTTCAACCACATGTACTTCCTTGAATATATCTTACTCACTAATGCCTTTGTCTCTTTGCCCACACAGCACCCCATACCTGGAATAATGGCTACTCTGCCTTCTTCTTCTATTGGCTCAGTACTACCCATTCTTAAAACAAATCAGTCTTCACCTTTTCTGGTAGTTTTTCCTGCCTCAGTCAGGTGAGACGGCTGAGTTCCTTAAGGTTAGGTCTCCTTTTTCATGTTTTTCTATCTGTTATCTCATGCTTTCCTCGATCACAGCACTCGTCGCACTGTATTTATCTGTCTTTGACATTAGACTATGAGTAACAATAGGACTGCAACTATATCCTGAATACTTTAGCAGAGTGCATGATATATAGTCAATTCTCAATTAATCTTTACTAAAAACTGAATTACAGTCAAGATGGTGTGGTTCAGTGGTTGAGCATCGACCCATGAAGTAAGAGGTCTCTGGTTCGATTCCTGGTCAGGACACATGACCAGGTTGCAGGCTCGATCCCCAGTGGGGGTATGCGGGCGGCAGCTGATCTATGTTTCTTTCTCACCTATGTTTCTATCTCTCCCCCTTCCTCTCTCTCTAAAATCAATAAAAACATTTTTAAAAAATGAATGACAAATAGGATGTATACATTCTTCTGAATGTCAACTATAATTTATTTATTGGCCATTCAAAAAATTAAAACTTTACTTGTTAATTGGTAGAAATATGACTCATTTTGGGGGGAAGGAATGGAGGTTGACAGCAGCTGGGAATATCACATAGTTTTAAGCCCTATTTAGCTTAAATCACTCAAGACTATATTAGAGGTACCACCAGGGTAGTTAGTAGGCAGGATCCCCAAATCTTGTCTCCAAGAAAGCTGTAATAACCTCAAGATGTGGATACTGGCCAGATCAATGGGTCAAAAGAATTAGCTGTTGCAGAAAAATCTATGCTGTGAACTATCTTAATGCTTTCTTAAACTCTTTTGACTAACAGAAGTTTGAGTAAAGTATCCTGGAGACTAGCAAAAAGGGACCATACCAAAGAGGTAATATGAGGATTTTATAAGGCAGAATACAAACCTGAGAAAGCAAAAGCACCAGCATAAATAAATGGGGCAAAATAATACATAGATAATTACTCTGTGCCTCTTAACATCACTCTCTTCAAAAAGTCTTCCTTTCCATAAACACACTGAGACCATAACTTAGAACGATTTTTATCTTCAACATCTAACATGAATGCTCCATACCTAGCAAGGATTAATACATGCTTGAAAGGTTAAGTATAACCTTTAAAGTTTAAAAAATATTTCCTTGTCTTCAAGAATACAAATCCAAAGGATGTTCTACCTTCTGAAACTGGAGATTATTTTAAGTAAAGAGCTAGGAAGTGAAACTTCACTTCCTTTTGATGCTGTACATGCTTTGTAATAGAAAGCATAAGTAATTTAGGAATGCAAATACAGAAATAAACTATGAGAGAAAAAGACTAGCCCAACAATCAAAAGTTTACATCTGTTAATATTACAAAGGGGTCAGGAGCAATATACACATATGCATAGACACAGAATAAGCATTCACGCCAGGAGCCCCCATGATCCAGACAATAAAGGTTTATAGGGACACTGAGAAACATGGCATAGTTCTTCCCATCAAAGGGCTCACAATAGGATGAGAGGACTTAGATTTGTACACAAACTACATGCATCCAAATACACATTCAAAGAAGTTCGAAAGAGATACCCAAAAGAACAGAGGATAAAGTGTTTAACTAGGTCTAGAAAGGACCCACAAAAATTCCTGCAGTGATGACATCTAAACAGGTATGGAATACTATAAGCACTCACTATGAGGACTGGAGATGGGCTGGCATAGTTTCCAGTTATCACCCATCTCAAATAGTGCAACACCTCTGAGAACCATGTGACCCAAGATAATAAAATTCTTCAATGCGTATTTATAGAGTCTGCCATATGGCAATCATTGTGATGGGCCACATGAGAGTGGAAAACAGGACTAAAACATAGTCTTTAGCTTAAAAAACGTGTTGGCCCAGAAAAGGACATAAGGTAAATACACAAAATATCTACCTTGCGAGACACTGTGTGACCAGTGCCACAGAATAATACAAAATTACTAAGAGCAAAAACAAAAACAATAGAAATTACATTAGGAGTGAAGGTTACACTAACAAGTGTTTATATTTGGAGTATCTTAAAGGATGGTGAGGATTTTGATGATACATGATAAATGGTAATCACTAAGGAGTGGGAAGCTAACAGAAAAACTGCCAGACTTGAAGAGAAACCAGCAATTAATTTGGCCACGTTATTGTACAGTATGTGAAGAGAATCATTTTAAATTTAGGATGAGATCATATCACAAAGAGACTTATTAGTAAATCCCAGGCTAAGACAAATTGATTTTCTTCAAGGAGCAAAGATTTAGAGGCCAAGGTATAAAGGTTTAGAAATAGAGGACTGACATATAAGAACAACACGTTTTACAAAATATTTTTAATTTTTATAGAGAGAGGAAAGAAGAGGGAGAACGAGAGAGAGGAACATAGATGTGAGAGAGAAATATTGGTCAGTTGCCTTGTTCCCTCTACCAGGAATCAGACCTGCGATTCAGGCATGAGCCCTGATTGGGAGCCTAACCAGGCACCTCTTGGTGCCTCGGTTGATGCTCAACCAACTGAGCCACACCAGCCAGGGTTAAAAACACACTTAAAAGAAAATTTATTGCTTTTAGAATGAAGCAAAAGAGACTGGTTATTAACTAAGCAATTAGCTAAACAATTAGAATACTCTAGACATGAAATAAAAGGATCTAAGTTTTGATAGCAGGAATAAAAAGAAAAAATGAAAGCAAGGCAGATTTTTTAGTTATCCAAGAAAACACATTAAAATTTAGAGCTTTATTATCGAGAATATCAGACAAAATTTATTGCTACAATCACCTAATATATATCTATTCAAAACTATTTCTCTCTCCCACACCCTATCTATAACACTTAAAATCACTTTCCTTGTGAGAAGTATCCCTTGCTTTGTGATCTGAAGTTCACTCATTCTTCTTGTCTCTGCAATGATTCGGGGAATGACCTTGGACAAGACATGACCTTGCTGAACCTGGTTTGCTTTAGAGTGCTCTGCAAGGATAATGTGGGGAAATCTAACCAAAATGATGGCCGAAAAAGAAAAGCCAAGTGCCCTGGCGTTCCTACATCAAGAGAGAGCTGTGCAGCAGAGTGGAAAGGTGGATCCCATCCCAAACAGAGCCGCCAGCCAGTCAGTGCCACTTGACCCAGAACCAAAGCAAATGCCACCCAAAACCATGCTGCTTTTAATATCACAATGCTTCCATCTCCCTCACTATTTCAGGTTTCTCTCTGGACCCAATTTCATAGTAGTCAGGGACCGTTATAATTTTAGACAATATCTCCAATTTTCACATTCCTTGACTAACAAATGTGAACAAAACCATATCCAGAGTGAAAAGCCTTTAATTCATGATGAAATCTCCACTAGTATCATTAGATTTGTGTCAGAAGACTGGCACTTACTCTATAACCATTATCATGCAAAGGAATGACTTCAAATAAGCAATTACAAAAGTGACGAAAACTTATTTTTTATTTACTACTCAACTCCTGTTTCTAAGGGTAAATCCTAATGGACCTTGATTTTCCATTCTACAGGGAATGGGAGAATTAAAAATTCTGTTTTTTCAATCCTAAATTTTCGAAATTCAAAATTCTGATTTTTATTAATAAGAAAACTTAAGCAAAATGAAAGTAGTTATTTACCTCCAAAGACACATAAAAATCTGTCCAACTATATATCAAAATGAAGATTATGTTTGCAAATTTTTTTCAGAATAAAATATATTAGTCAACATCCATTTTCAGTCTTTCAAACTAAATCAATGCTGAACCCCTCCCAGTACAGAACATAAAGTGCTCCATCAGATACAGAAAATATTTTATACAAATCATGGCTACCAGACAGAAAGTCAGAGAAACAACTAGACATAAAAAAAATAATGGAAACAAGAAAGAGGAAATCTACAGTCAGCAAGCCCTGGAGTCCAAGCCTGCCCTGAGAGATCATGGGAGTCCTTAAGGGTATAAGACTGGATTAGAATGACCTTCTGAACTCTGTGAACAGGAGGTCAATCCTAGGAATACAGGGGAAATAAGACAAAGATCTGTAAACACAGCATACCAAATTGGTCAACAACAACAACAACACAACACAAAAGTATAAAGCAGAGTTTGTAATGTTATCAATGGGAATACATGCCTTTCTTGGTCTTTCCACGAGATGCAATTTCATAAGAGAAAAAAAAAAAGTAATCCCCAAAGATATTCCCAACCGCAAATCGACAACTGGGTTTGATGCTGAAATTGCTCTCTTCAGCGGCTAAGGAAATACAACATGAAACAACTTTTTTGGATTTAAATGAAATCTCCCTAAAGTATTATATTGAGGAAATGTGTCAACACAAGGTGACCTGTGACTCTGCCAGGAACAGTGGTTATAATATAACTCCCAATCAAACCAAACCATCTTAATTTGAATTGATATTTGTTTGCAAGTATTTCAAAGAAAGGAGAAGGCAATGCTAACCATTATTACAAACATTTACCTTGAGTTTATGCTCCTTCCTGTTCACAATCACAGCTGTGATTTGCTGGTCCATGAAAATGAGAATGGTGACCAACAAAGCGGGGATAGCAGCCGCCAGGTACACCCACCAGGGGTTTTTTCCAAATGGTGGGACAAACCAACCGCGGTTCGGACTCGTTGGCTTGAAGAAGAGAGAAAACAACCATTATGAATACATACCACTTTGTGAAAAATCAACAGGGGAGATACACTTTTAATTTTGGAGAGCCAACACAAAAAATGGAAAGAGTTTTATGGGTAAACTGGACAAAGAAGATTATTCACCAAACATTTCCTAAAGGAGCTGAGTTTTAAGGCAGTATTTTAAATGAAGGAGACTAAGAATATAGATCCGGTGGAAAAAAACGATCTAAGATAAGGACTCAATATGGAAAAAAGGAATTTAAGTTTAAGGGCCAGCCATAAGAAAAAAACCCAGATGTGATATTTGGTAAAGAGATAGGCAAGAAATTACAAAACTACCATGACCTTTGTCCATGGACTTGAGCAATTACACTGAAGTTGTTTCTAATATTGCCACATTATAATGACTTTATAATATAACATATAAAAAGCTACAAATATTTTTATGTTATATTCAAATTTATTTGAACATTCTGGTGTTTATTTTACATATGAAAAATAACCCAGGATAATTGGTTAAATCCTCAGAAATACCACAGAAAATGAAAAAATATAGTTATTCTTCTAGTTCCCAATCTATCGTCTATCAGCAGATCATATATCTCTACTACAAAAAAATTCCTATCCTTTATTCTGACTTTAAACAATGTAAGTAAACTAAAATCCTACCTATGAATTATTTTCTCTGTATTTACTATCAAAAAAGTCTCACTTCTCCTCTGAAGATATTTCTGTTTTTCCTCTTACTTGCTCATAACTCCATCACTGAATTTATCCAGATTTTACTACCTTTACCAGGTTGTGAGCTTGTAAGGAAAGCAACTTTGTCTTGCTCGTCGATGCATTACAAATATCCAATATAGAGCCTAACTCAAAGCACACATCCTGTACATGTTGGCTTAAATGAACTAATGATTAAATGCATGAGAACTTTTCTTTGCTAATGAATATGTGATGGAAGAGATAATGCAAACATATTCTATTTGCTATAACATAGATATCCCTTCCTCATTGAGTAGTTACTAAGATAAAACTATAGTTAATTTAGTTTTTTTTAGCAAGTATATGGTCTCCATGATGGAAAAGAAAAGGTTAAGTGTTATAGAAAATAGGTAAAAAACTTATAATGGAAACTTCGGTATGAAATATAAAGAATGACTGAAACGTAAATTTTAGCTATTGGGCCTGCAAATACCAACAATATAAAATGAATAATTCCTGTATCTTCTTTGTAATTATTAAAATGCACATTATTCATAAATATGTGTTTACATGGCAGGTAGTTTGGTAGCAGAAAAAGATCACTGAAGTAGTAATGTAATTGTGGGTATTTTACTTAATTTTTTGAGCTTAAAAACTTCATAAAATAAGGATGACGATACTTACATTGCATCCTAAAATTATTATATGGGTCAAAGTGATGAGTTGTATGAAAATACTCTGAATATTTTAAAATACTCTAAAAGTATAAAGCAGAGCTTGTAATGTTATTATAAGGTATTTTTCATAAAAATCAATGTAATCTTAACTTTTCATATGATCATTCAGATACTTAATTTTAATAAAGAAATGAGTAAATGTATACATGTGACTATCAAGAGAACATTTTCAAAATATGTAAAGAAATGGATAATTGTACAAAACTAAGAACAGATATGACAAACTAGAGTAACAGGGGGAAGGAAAGAAAGCCAAAGGGTTCTAGGAATGACCAAAAGACAGAAGTTCACCTACCTTGAACTCACTTGGCACAATTAATTTTGGAGTATCCACACCTACCAGGGCATCTGCTACACAAAAGATGAGAATGGACAAGATGATGGCAAAATCACTGATCAGTTTTCTTGCCTGGGAAAATAAAAAAGAAACCAGGACTGTTTAGCACTAGATCCAAATATTTGCCCATGTTTGAATTGAATGAAGAAGTCTGTATTTGCTAACAGTTTATAGGAACAATTTCATCAACAAGTGAAAGGAGCAGTTATACTGCAGAGAGATTATATTTTAAATTGTTTTTGCATCACTCTGTCACCTGGTCAAAGGTAATCTAATCCCACAGAACAGATCAGTGTGAATGCATGCATTGGGCGAGAAGTCAAAGGTAATATATCCCTGAAATACTGTATCAACACTTTTCTTGTTTTGCAGCACAAAAGAGACCTGGACAAGGATGAAACCTCAGGGCATATTATAAAAATCTGCACAAAAACATAGATGAGTTCCAGTCCATTGAGTAGACTCAAGACCTCAGAGAAATGTAAAGTGATGGCAGATGGAAAATTGATGGCTTCACTAACTTTTTCAAAGAAAATACTTTTCACTCTAGATTAGTCCTTAAAATCTCCAATATGTGAAATATCTGTTCTCCACTGTTAAGTGTGATTGCCATTAATCAACACCTCTAAACTAAGTACCTCGTAAGGACAAGGGCTGGGCTTTATGGGATGTAGCATTAAACCCAAACCTTTCTTATGGAGTAGGTGCGGAATGGCCATTTCTAAGTCAGCAGGGGAGTGTAGGGTTATTTAGTTGGTTGGCTGTTCCTCTGTGGTGTTTAGTGGCACAGACAACAGCCTAAGAGCATTACTAGAGCAAAGACACCTGAGTTTCCCTATAAGGTACTTATACATAGTAGTGCACAATACGATCATTCTACAAGAACTTGGTACCTAAACTTTGATTGGCACTAGAAATATCACAGTGAACCAAACAGACACAATCCATGCCTCATGAAGCTTACAGTCAAGTCATTCACAAGGAAGCCTGCTCCTAGTTTTAGATAAAACTACAGTTGATTGAGCAGTTACCAAGTTGTCTCAGGGTGAGCAGTCAGTTTTCTGGTGCTGCCAGATGAAGGAGATCACTGATGGGCTGAGTGGCTACACAGTTCTCCGGGCAGTGGGTCTTGTAAAAGAGTAGCAGGAAAGAGGGAGGCAGGAGAGTCAGTGTCAGAGGGATGCAGTGTCAGACAGGCCATTGTTGGCTTTGAAGATGGAGGGGCCACAGGCCATCAGGTGTTCAATGGGACCGGAAGTGAAACACGAAATTACTTGATGATGCGGGATGTATGCTGAAGGCTAAGGCAGGGATCAATTTGTGACCATTACCAGGTGTCAGAAGCTTGGTACAAACTAGCAGCAGGGCCACAGATGGCCCTTTTGGCCAGAAATTCCTTTCCCTCTTGGAGAGCTGGATGCTGCTAGGTTTAGCTTTCTTGAGAAGTACACACAGAGGAGCTGAAAGCCAGCTCCTATTGGTATCAAATTAATACCAATCACACACAATAATCTCAAGCACAGATAGATGGCATGGATCAATTTGGGCAGAAAATATGGTACAGCAGGGAGAAGCAGCTTGTATAGTCAGGTTACCTGGGCTGGAACTCCAGCACCATTATTTCCTATCCTTTCTTAGCGTCAATTACTCCACCTGCAAAATGTAGCCAAGATAATCCCTAAAGATTTCATCAGTTTCTTCTAAGAATTAAATAGGATAAGCCATTGAAAGTGCTTAACATAACACCTGGGATATAATAACCTCTCCTAATATATGTTAACTAGCTCTGACTGGTTTTGCTCAGTGGATAGAGCATCAGCCTGCAGACTGTGTGTGTGTCGGGGGTTGGGTGGGGGGGTTGAGGGGGTCCCAGGTTCGATTCAGGTCAAGGGCATGTACCTTGGTTGCAGGCACATCCCCAGTGTGGGGTGTGCAGGGGGCAGCTGAATCAATGTTTCTCTCTCATCGATGTTTCTGACTATCCCTCGACCTTCCTCTCTGTAAAAAATCAATATATATATAAAACTATTGTTTTTCCAAGTTCCACAGGCCTCTGTGGCTGCCAAAACCACTGGAATAACTACGTAATCCACTGTCAGGAAGTCTTTAAAAAGAATCTTTAAATACAAGAAACAAGAAATAAAAACCCAGTAATAACATGAAACTGCCACTCAGAGCTAATTTCTACAGAAAGATGTTTTCTAGGGACTCAATACTGGAGAAAACTCCCATTTCTTTCTTTCGCTCTCTTTTTTAAATCAATCAACTTTATCTGTTAGCGCAGTTTTAGATTTACAGAATAGAGAAGATAGTTGAGAGAGTTTCATACACCTCCTGTCATAATTCCCTCTATCATTGACATCATACATTAGTGTGTTATGTTTGGAAATACCCATTTCTTAAGTTTTGTGCAAGTGTTGACACAGTTCAGGATGATCTGGCAAAAATGGTCATGGGAAGAAGTTTCAGGAATATATTAAGATGTTACAAGAACATCCCTGGTCCTGTAGGTTATAAATCACTGAAATAACAGAAATCATTGCAAAGGCAAAAAAAAAAAGTGATTTTTTTTTCTTTATCACCCTCCTAATCCTTACCCAGTAAATCCAACTTCTTGACAACTCAGATCTACCAGAAGATGTTCAAAACGTTTTATTAAAAAGACAGTGCTCCTTTTTTTTAAAGGAGGCATTATCAGCTTTCCATAAACTGAACACTAAACCCCTAAACCTACTCTTTCAGCTTTTTTTTCCATCCGAATTAATGGCAACTTATTTTTTCCTAATGCTTAGGCCAAAAATTTCACATGACTCTTCTGTTTTTCTCACATCCTATACCTACCAGGCCAGCAAATTGCCTTCAAAATATATCCAGGCTCCTGTTACTTCCACCTCTGTTGCTATGACCGCCTTTGTCTAAGCCACCACTTTATCTTAACTTGATCTCTTTCAAACACTGCACCTAACTCATCTTCCTGCTTCTACACCACCGCTCCCCACCCTCCTTTAGTACACTGACAAGGTATAACCCAACATAATCATGTTAAAATTTAGGTCAGATGATGTGTAGGCAAGAAAAATACCCCCTAAGAATATCCATGCACTAATTCCTGGAACCTATGAGTACGTACATTACATGACTAGGGAGAATTAAGGTTGCTAATCGGCTGACCTGGAGATTGGAAAAAGGATCTGGTATTATTATGGTGGGTCCAGTGAAATCACAAGGGTGCTCATAAGTGGAAGAGGGAGGCAGGAGAGTCCGTGTCAGAGGGCTACCAGGTGGGAAAGACTGGACAGGCCATTGTTGGCTGTGAAGATGGAGAAAAGGGGCCACAAGCCTGGAAATGTGGGCAGTCGCTAGAAGTCAGAAAAGGCAAGGAAATAAATACATTTCCCACGAGGGCTTTCAGAAACAACACAGCCCTGCCAGCACCTTGATTTTAGCCCATGTGGACCCATTTCACACTTCTGACCCTCCAGATCTTAAGACAATAGACTTGTGTTGTTTTAAGCCATCATGTTTGTAGTAATTTGATATCGCTTCCATGGAAAACTAATAACTAATATAAATAAATAGTTTATCTATTTTAGTATAGTTATTATTTCCCAAATTTATATATTCATATAGAAACCTGAGATATCCCCTCGGCAAAGGCATCCTGGTCAAGTGTGGTGTTACTGAATTTTAAGTATAAAAGCAGCTAAAAGAACAAATGCTAATAACCTTCAGGATTACATTTCCTACCATTTATGGGGGGAAGAGATACTCAGTTTTGCTAAGTGTCCATCGATAAATGGTAATAATGTTGCTTAACCTCATTAAAAAGCACAGCCAGGGTGATGTGTTCTGTATAATACACTTCTATTTCCCTTTCCTCCCCCTTAAATTATACAATTCAGGGCAGTCACAGCAGAATTCACTCCTGCAGAGTGTTTATTGTAAGACATTCATTTCTAAGATACTGGATCCAGTTTAAACTCATAGTCAAGGAAATTGATTTTTCCCAGGCCACTTTTGTATTCAACTCTAAATGCTCTAATTAGAGGATGCAGGTAGGGGTGCTGTTTTAGCAGACCATTCAGGTCCTACCCCTACACTAAAAAGGAAGTTTAATCTGAAAGAGGCAAAACTGACAGCAGAACCAGAAAGCATCCTAAAACTGTCAAGCACAGAGTACATATAGCTTATCAGATACACTCCAGGACCTGCGTAATAGGAGCTCTGAGTCTGACTTTAAGGAAATAAGGATTGCTTTCTTTGAGCCCTTCTCACACTTGCAAACACAGTTAGAAAGGAAACATATGAATTTCCTTCCATTTTAAAATTTATTTTACCTTTCATTTTCATCAAACAATCTCTTTCAAACACTACAAAATAGCACCCTTTTATGTGTCACTATCTCTCTCTCTCTCTATATCTATCTATCTATCTATCGATCTATCTATCTATATATGAGAGGCCCGGTGCACAAAAATTTGTGCACATGGGGGGGAG
>NW_006295261.1:776835-779021 GCF_000327345.1 Myotis davidii | reverse complement strand
CGTCACTGAGGCAAGCAAGCCTCATGTTAGTTTCAAGCTGCCTGGCTGCCAGCCGCCATCTTGGCTGTCAGTTAATTTGCATATCTCACTGATTAGCCAATGGGAAGGGTAGCGGTTGTATATATACCCATGTATATAGAGAGAGAAATATTAAATTACAAATGTATAGTTCCTAATACTTCCTAATTCAGTACTAGCTATTACTGGTATTGATTACAAGTGCCAAAGTTTTCATGAGAAAAGCTGTTTGCACAAGATTCCATGCTCAACCCTGTGAATTCAGTGGCGTTAAACCTAACGTGGACAAACATTCTTATAGGTGACTATCCAATCAAATGCTAAGTATCTCCAGGCTCAAGCTTCCATATCCTAGGAATATAAACTATTACAACCTAAGTGAAACACACATTAAGATAATGCATTCCAGACACAAAAGAGCTAAAGGAGTTCATTACTACAAAAGCAGTATTACAAGAAATGTTAAAGGGACTTCTTTAAGGAGAAGAAAAAAATTAAAAAATATGAATGATAACATGGCAATAACTGCATACCTATCAATAATTACTTAAAATGTAAATGTATTAAATGCTCAAACAAAAGACACAGGGAGACTGAATGGAGAAGAAATCAAGCTCCATACATATGCTGTCTAAGAGACTTATTTCAGATCAAAAGACACACAGACTAAAAGTGAAGGAATAAAAAAAGATATTTCATGCAAATGGAAATTTTGCTGGAATAGCAATACTTAAATCAGGAAAAATAGACTTTAAAACAATGGCTATACTAAGAAACAAAAGAAAAGACATTTCATATACAATAGCCAAGATATGGGACCAACTAAGTGTCCATTGATAAATGATTGGAAAAAGATGATGTGATACATATATACAATGAAATATTACTTGGCCTTAAAAGGGACTGAAATCTCACCATTTGCAACAACACAGATAGGCCTAGAGGGTATTATTCTAAGTGAATTAAGTCAGAGAGAGAAAGACAACTATATGTGGAATCTAAAAAACAAAATAAGCGAACAATCAAAACAGAAACTAACTTATAGAGAACAGACTCATAGTTGCCAGAGGGGAGAAGGGTTGGGGGGTTAGGTAAAAACCAGTGAAGGGGTTAAGAAGTAGAAATTGTCAGCTACAAAATAGTTACTAGGATATAAAGTACAGTATAGGAAAGAAATATTGTAATAACTCTATGGTGCCAGGTGGGTACTAGACTTATGGGGGTGGGGGGGAGTCACTTGGTAAGTTATGTAAATGTCTAACAACTATGCTATACATTTAAAGCTAATATAATATTAAATTTCAACTGTAATTGAAAAAATAAAAGATGAAAGAAATTTTAAAAAGAAGGTAAGATATATTGTAAGGACTTGCCATAAAAAAAAGTTTGGTGCTACAACATGATAATTCCCACCTCCATGCATGAAGGAGGAAAAGGAAAGTATGTTTCAACTAAGATTATTTTATACTAGTGACCTGGTGCACAGAATCATGAACATTGAAAGGAAATTAATTAGCAGGTGGCCGGCAGGGTAGGACTGGGCGAGAAGGGCCAGACATGCCCTGGGGCCAACCTCCCATGGTCCCTCCCGAGTCTGCGGAGTGAGCAGGGTCCCTCTGGCAGGTGGGGTCCCTCAGCCTGCGGGGATCAGGCCAAAACTGGCTCTCCAACATCTCCTGAGGGGTCCTGAAGTGCGAGAGAGCACTCTGCAAAGTTGCTGTCATACAGGGTGTGGAATGCAAATGCAAGTGTGCAGTAAACAGATTCGGCACTGACAGTGCCCCAGCAACACCATAAACCATAGCCAAAGGTGGAATCGCACAGCCCCGCGAGGAATCGGGCTCCCTCCTCTCTGGTTTTGGGGTGTGTCACCTGAGAACCGCTGCTGCCAAGTCACTGCAGCTCCGCAGCTCCTGCATTGAGCGTCTTTCCCCTGGTGGTCAGTGCAGGTCATAGCGACCAGTCAGAGGTCGGACATTTAGCATATTATCTTTATATATACCGTATTTGCCAGCGTATAAGACGACTGGGCGTATAAGACGACCCCCTAACATTTCCACTCAAAATACAGAGTTTGTTATATACTCGCCGTATAAGACTACCCCCTCTTCCGCACACCTTCCACACACCAAATAAAAGGTAAAACAATATCAGATTTGATTTTAACA
>NW_006295261.1:775212-776580 GCF_000327345.1 Myotis davidii | reverse complement strand
GCCTTCTTTAAAATTCAATGCATATGTAAAGAAATATACGGTAACCCGAATTTACCACACTCGCAAAATCGCACACAGCCAACCATACACCCAGTATGGTATCGCGATTCGTGATTTTGCGCTATCATACTGGGTGTATGGTCGGCTGTGTGCGATTTTGCGAGTGTGGTAAAATTGCATAACAGCAAAATCGCATAACAGCCGAGCATACACCCAGCAGCGCTGCTGATGCCTGAACGGTATGTGGAATGAAGTGGGTGGGCATCAGGAGGCCACTATGACATGGGGCAAGCACTATGGGCAGTCTATCTGAAGTGTACCTGGCGTATAAGACGACCCCCCACTTGGAGGCATATTTTTCAGGGCCAAAAAATTGTCTTATACGCCGGCAAATACGGTATATAGATAACCCTGGGTTTGAACTTTTTACTTTATTTTTTACCATCCTTTTCATTATAAAAAGAAAAAGAAAAAATACTTCTGACTCTGCAGAATTAATTACAAAATATCTCAATTAATCCAGTAAGAAGCAACCAGCTAAAATAAACTACCAAAGCAAAGAAGAAATTAAGTGGATTGGAAGAGAAATTCAAATAGCCATAAGCTGTTCTCTTGGTCTTGGGCAAAACAACCTAATAAATCTATTATAAACATATTCTTCATGAAGGAGGATACTTTATTAATTATTAAGAGAGTCATGATCATCGAGGCGCCACAGTGAGAAGCTGGTTGATTTACAGGGGGAAAATGAATTTGTTTCCTCTGAAGCCACAGAGGACATTCAGTTTTCACTTTGCGAGGCCTGCAGCTGCTCCTGCATTAACTGGGGGAAAGGCTGTGAGCCTGCAGAGCAGTTCCCATGGATGGAGCTGTTAGAGCAGCAGGCACCCCGTGGGTCCTCAATAAACATTAATTTGCGATGTCAACTCCTCTCATGATTGTGGTGCTTGGAAAATGCTAAAAACAACTGTGTAAAAAGCATTTATTCTAGATGAACAAAAAGTAAGCCAGACAAATATGTGCCTTTTGGCAATCATGAAAAGGCACACCATACCATGAGAGTTTTTACATTTGAGCTCCTAGAAGCCAGTGCTATAAAGCACTGTAAAAGAAATAAGCACTGACATCAGTATAGCAATCATAATACACTGTACTTTGAATTAATAATACCTACTATAATTAGAATTCAATAAAAGGAAAGTCTGATTTAGACTCCAGGATTTTAATGCCTTAAGTTCCAGAGTCAGAGAGATTTGGGGGAACAAACAAGGGAATTCATTTGGACAATTTATCTGGGTGGGGCTTAGAACTTGCCAACGGAAATATACCAGAAAAAAAAAAGTTTTCCAGCATGGACAGAGGGGAGTA